>NW_028263391.1:9447281-9614781 GCF_051168715.1 Poecilia mexicana | reverse complement strand
TCTGAATTTTACGGTCGTAACGGGAGAAGGCGTAGAAATGTTCACGGAGTGTGAATATTTTTGCATGGCACCGCATGTTTGTCATGGTTTTTTGACTCATATCATGGCGAACTATTGCCTCCAGCTGGCCTATACATCATTATTTCCGTATAATGAAATGCTTTCCCCATGGCTCAACAGTCTGTGTGATTTAACATTTATTTCCAGGCTGCTTGAATATGCTTATGATGTATCACCAAACTGATTCATCCTGAAATGACTTCTCCTTCTCCTGCCCTGTCTGTTTGTCCTCACGGATCCTGCGTGTGTGTGTGCGTGTGTGCATTTGAACGTATGCGTCTTCGCCTCGCCTGGCAGTGAGATAAAGGCCCGATGCCGCGCCGTAGCCCCAGGCTGCTGAGCTGAAAGGGGAGAAGCAGCAGGATGCAGTGGGTCACTCTGGTGGTGGCCCTGGGGTGCGCGCGCCTGTCCCAGGCGTCGCGCGGCCCCACCCCCACACCCACCTCCACACACACCCCTCTGGTGGACAACTCGGAGGAGGAAGTGGACGAGCCGTGCTTCGAGCCGTGCACGTGCGAGGTCAAAGAGGGCGTGCTGCACGTGCACTGCGACGGGCGGGGCTTCACCAACGCCAGCCAGGTAGACCTCCTGCTCACCTCCTCGTTCATCACGGGCCTCGCGACGATGTCACCTCGTTTAAAAAGTCGAATCTCCAATGCTAACACATCGGCTCGTGGCTCGTTCTTATTGTTCACGTCCCCTAATTAATAAAGTAAGTAATCCGAGCTGTAATTAATCATCCAGGTGTCACAGTCATGGATCCGCCCTTTCAAACTCAACCTCCAGAGGAACTCTTTCAGACGTCTCTATAGCAACGGGTTTCAGCACCTTGGCAACGCGGTGTCGATGAACCTCGGCAACAATGCACTCCAGGACATCCGAGTGGGGGCCTTTAACGGGCTGGCCAAACTCAAGCGCCTGTACCTCCACGAGAACAAGCTGGAGGTCTTCAGAAACGACACGTTCGCCGGTTTAGAGGCCCTGGAATACCTCCAGGTAAGCTCGAGGACATAATCAGTCCTAATTATCCATGATTGACTTTATTATTGATGAATCAGTGCGAAAGTACAATTTGTTTCCATGCCAGAAACAGTGGTGGAGTGGCAGCTGGTCTGGGTGAATCGGGGTAGAAGAGTTTTAGGGTTTGCTTTTGAACCAGAGAACGGCCACGCTTTTGGTTTGAGCTCTGAAGCCTTTGTCCATATTGCATTTTTCTGTCCCGCAGGCCGACTACAACGTGATCAAACGGATCGACAGCGGTGCTCTGAGGTTTCTCTACAAGCTTCGGGTTCTCATACTGAATGACAATCTGATCCCCGTCCTGCCCGCTCATCTGTTCAGGTTACATCCTGATTATTTTACTCCAAAGCTTTTTAATTATGCCAGGACTGATCTGTAGAAATATCACTGCCAGGCACGGTTAGTCACAGTGTTCTGCTGAGGTAGGGTTATTGTAGCGCGCACACAGCGCCTCGCAAAAGCACTCATATCCCTTGAACTTTTTTGCAATTAGTCACGTTAAACCCACAAAGCTTGACGTGCTATACTGGAAAAGCTATGTGATAGATAGACCAACACCGAGAGGTTCATAATTAAAGTAGAAGGAAAAGTTTTCAACATTTTTAGAAAGGAAAATCTAAAAAGTTTGTTGCGCATTTGTGTTCAGATCGTTTTACTGACGGCTGCAGAAATCATCTAATAAGTAGAGTAGAGTCCAAGTGAGTTATGTGAAGGCCTCAGAGGTTTGTCGGAGAACATTATAGGTCAAATAGCATGAAGAACAAGGCGGGTAAAGGAGAAAGTCGTGGAGGCATTTTAAGCTAAATCAGGTGGATGGATCATCTTCACTCTGCCTTTATGAAGAGTGGCAAGAAGAAATGCATAGGACACAGAAAGAATATGGAAGAAAGGGCTTTAATCAAATGAGCCCAAAATGTTTTTTTGTTTTTTTTTACAACATTATCACCCCAATCACCCTGCTACTACTGTCAAGCAAGGTGGTGGCAGCATAAAGCTGTGGGATTGCGTTTCTTTAGCAGGGACAAGAAAGCTGGTCAGAGCTGATCTGGTTTTGGTCCCTTAATACAGGTAGGCCAGTCACAATAACTAATGTTGCTAGGCGATAAATTGTTCCAGAAGTTATCGCAATAAGCAATAATATCGTTGTTTTGACACCATTTTCAACTTTATAATAGTGCTGGTATGAACACATTCTCAAAGATCAATAGACTTAAAGTTTTAACGAACATTTACCACTGAAACTGAGAGAGTGTTTAAATATCCAAAATAAATAAACAAAACAACAGATACAACAAATAAATTGAACTATGAAGTCTCGGTAAACAAAATGTCCTTCAAAAAAAAGGGGGCTAGTTGAGACCAAAACACTTTTGTCATCCAGGTTTTGGCAGAAAGAGAGAGAAGACAGAAAAACAAAATCATGTAAATGGAAATTATTGACCTCATTTTAATTTATCCTGCGATTAATCGATTCATTGCTTATTGCGACAGGCCTAAACACAGGGCAATCCTGGCCAGCGGTTCACCTCGTGACTGTAAGCTAAATATTATCTCCTAATAACCCTTAGTGATTGTGACCAAGCATACATTGCTTCTGAGATGGTGACTGAAATTCAATATGCAGTGCAGAAATTAACTTGAGAATCAATGGCCAGACCTAAAAATTGATCTTCACTCCATTCAATCTGGTGTTGGAAAGAAGAATGAGAAGAAATTTGTTAGAAACAAACCCGAGGTCTTTGCAGCTGTAATCACAGCAGAAGGTGAAGGTGGTTGAGAACAAATGCACGCTATTATCACATTATTATTTGCAAAAAATAAAAAATTTAAAAACGCACACACACACACACACATACACAAACCTTGCATCATCCCTTTCATCTCATGGTCATATTCTAGTTTGTGTGATTTTTCAAATTAAATCATAATAAAATACACCATTTCATTTAATTGTGATGCGACAAAATGATGAAAAAACTCAGGGGTTTTTGAATGTTTTTCCAAAGCGCTGCATGTCATAGAAGATGAACCAAACATAAAAAAAAAAAAAAAAAAAAAAATTCAATGCAGTTTGTCCTTTCATCTAACTCCATTGCCTCTCCTTCCCCCTCCTGCTCCAGATCTGTGTCTCTGACTCATTTGGACCTACGGGGAAACCGTCTGAAGAGCCTAGCAAAAGACGGGACGCTGCAGTACATCGGCCGCTCCCTGATGGAGCTGCAGCTGGAGGAGAATCCCTGGAACTGCAGCTGCGAGGCGGTGGAGCTCCTGCAGTGGCTGGGTCAGATCCCCTACACGGCTGTCGTCGGGGATGTTACCTGCGAATACCCGTTTCATCTTCACGGGAAGGACTTGAGGGAAATCCCCCGCAAAGAGCTGTGTGCTGACCTGCCGGATAAAGAGCACCAGGGAGAGAGAGGCGCTCCATCAGCGGGATCCCAGCCCCAGCCTCTGCCCCCAAACTCTAAACACAACTCCCATCCCGGGAGAGCCAGGCCGACGAGGCCATCGTCGATGGTGCACGGCTCCCGGCAGAACACTCTCGCGTCCTCCACTTCGTCCCCCTACACTTCAGCGGAGCGTAAAGAGAGGGAAAAGCAGCTGAAGCCAACTAAAAGGCCTCGATCCTCCAACCGAACGCCGCCCACCGCTCGCAGCCTGATGCCCAACCAGAACCCCCCCGTGGCGGGCTACCAGACGCGGCCGCCCATACCCATCATCTGCCCCATCCGTTGCACCTGCAATCTGCACATCGCCGACCTGGGCCAAACACTCAACTGCAAAGAGAACGGTTTCCGCAACATGTCCCAGCTCATACCGCGGCCCCTCAACGGCCGAAAGCTCTTTCTGGGAGGGAACTTCATCCAAAAGCTCGTCCGCTCCGACTTCTGGAACTTCTCCAGCCTCGACCTGATTCACTTCGGGAACAACCGCATCAGTTTCATCCAGGAGGGCGCCTTCTCCAGCCTAGTGAACCTGAGGACCCTCCACCTGAATGAGAACGAGCTGGACAGGTTGAGCCCCCACATGTTCCTGGGACTCCAGAACCTGAGGTGAGGAGCGTTTGCATCGCTCTGCGTTTCACGCACATCCTCTCCTCTTAGCACTTCAAACTAATTTTTTCTTTTTAAACCGAAGCCACATGTCAGCTTAAGGTACTTAGAGATTTGTTTGTTAAAAAAAAAGAAAAAAAAGAAGTTGAATTAATTTCAGTATAATCCTGGCACCGGATAGCGCTGAAAACGTTGATTACCATTATGCTGGAGTTTGATTGAAATGAAGGTTTCCCATTCTCTTCCATGTTTGTCATTACTTAGTCACGCTGTCTGATGCAATGCTCCAGTTGAGTTGTAAGCCTGGTTCTGAGTGACAATGTGAAAATTAATGTTTTCTGGTATTTGCATACAGAGGTGTTGATAAGACAGTGAGGTGTCAGGACGATGGCAGGATTTTGTGTTTGGGAAAAGGCTCGTCAGAGCGATGCATATGTATGTAATTGTCAGATTAAGCTCAGAAAGATGATTCATCTGTACATAATGCATATCTTCCTTCAGCAAGTGCATTAAACATTAATGAAGACAACAGATCAAAATTCATGCCATTCTAGCTAAAGAGTGATAAGTCACCTCGGCGTCAGATTTCAGCCGCACCGTCTTTATATTTCCAGACAGGTTTAAGAAAATCTGCAGCCATTAATCTGACTATTAATCAATAATAAAGATCCTCTGCGGACATGGAAAATGTCTTCCTCTTAACCTCTCGTTAGCCTTTGTTAAATGCTAAATGGTGACAGAGCGCTCTGAGCAACATGAACCGGACCTGCAGTGGATGTAAAAAGTCTACACACCCTGGTTGAGCTGCTTGTTTTTAAATATGAAACAATGATAAGTTATTTTAACCTTTCTTTTAACCGTTAATGTGAGATTTATCCGACACAACTAACAATGAAAAACAAATCAATCCGAGCAGAAAAACAGAATAAAAAAGTTGCAACAACCTGGTTGCACAAGTTTTGAGACTGTTAAACTAAACCTGTTGTTGAATCAAACTTTGTTTGCCGTCTCTAAACATCCCACATCTACCTTGAAGACGTTTCCAGAATCTCCTCTCCGCAGCCTTTTTCACTGACTTCCTGTCCAACTGAGGCCTGAACTCTGGTGGAGCCGAACTATTATCGATTTTGATGAATGCGGTCAAAATTTTCTAAGTCCTTATAACTCTTTACGAAAGTCTGTGCAGTGTCGTCCATCAGAAAACCTATTCTAACTGTGTGATTGGGAATAGTTTAGCCAAGTCTGGACATTTTTTTTGTCCTTCAGCCCCAGAGGAGACCAGAACCAACCCCAACAGTCCTGCTGTCCCTTCAGCTTTGCCTATTGGCATCTTCCCTTACCAGCTTCTGTTTTGTATGTTTATTCATTATGGAGAAACATCCAGTTTTTCTAACATTGCTGTTACGTATTTTCTCAAACTCTTGCAGACTTTTTGTACCCCCCACCCTGACTGATGCTTTTGTACAAGGAAATAATTTTGATCCTCTTCAAACCTCTCTGCAAATTACGATAACGAATAGCAGGCATGAACCTGAGACTGAATACTAGAATCAAGCCAAAAGATGGTAGTTGAAGGGTGTGCGCATTAATTCAAAATGACAGTTGCTGCTTTTTCATGATGTACCTTTATTTTCTCAAAGAAGATCTTTCTGTATTCAGCTAAGTGATACAGGCTGTACATCACAGCGAAGTTGAAGAAGATATTCTTTTCTTTCGTGTTTCTCAGAAACATGCAGAATCTGTTGCAGCCATTGAAAAGAATATCGCACTCACTTCTACTAATTAAAAGAAGAAGAAAAAAAATCCAATGTGGTAATCAGACATCTGTGTGAAATTTGACATAATTTGATACTGATCGGTTTGTGAAGAGGCAGAGAGGAGATTAAATCAAATTTCTGCTATGAATTTGAAACACGAATAATGAGCTGCGTATTTGTCGAGATTGGGATAAAGGAGGACTAGGCTACTGTGCGCATAGACCGTTTTATTATGCTGTAGCAGCATGGCCCATTTGTCTTTTTTTTTGTTTGCTGTAAATGATAATATCTGCTTCTGTTTCCTGACCTTAGGTTCCTTTACTTGGAGAACAACAAGATCGGTGTGGTAGATCCCGGCACCTTTGACTCCATGCCGTCCCTTGAGTTGCTGTTTCTCAACTACAACGCTTTGCGGAGCCTCCCTGTCGGTGTATTCTCTGGAGTCAAGCTGTCTCGTCTCAACCTGAGAAACAACGTCTTCCAGCATCTGCCGGTGGAGGGTGTGCTGGAACACCTCAGAGGACTGGTGCAGGTTGGTGGAAATCCATATTTTACTTATTATAACCATTGATTACTACAGGCGGGGAGGGGCGATGGGGTACAGAGCCTTGCAAAAGTATAGGGTGAACTTTTTCACACGTAGTCACAAAATGGAATGTAATTTAATGAGATTTAATATGATAAAATGCAGGCATGATGGTGAGGAAATGCTTTAGTTTCAATAGCTTTTTACAAAAAATTATGCCGTTATGTAAAATAACATTTCAACTGTTTGACCTGGTTGCAAATCGCTAAGTCAGGTAAAAAAAAAAACCCTGCACTGTGCATCTACCACAACAATCCTTACAGTAAAACATGGTCATGGCAGTGTCATGATATGAGGGAGTTTTTCTTCAGCAGCCTGGAAGAAAAATAAAATCTTGTATAGTTTACCTTTTCTCTTAAAAGTTAATTCGTTAAACCATAAGCAACTAAGTATCAGTCAGCCTATGGGGGCGTCTTTAAAAAACAGGCAATGTATATGAAAAAATTATAAGGAAAAAAGATATGTTATCTTTGTACTGATGCAGCACTCTGAGTTAATATATTTCACTACACAAAGAAGTTCATCTTCTTGCAGATTTAAATCGAATCATGACAACATTAGAAAGTCTGGAATTAGTTGAACTGATTTCAGTTATTTGTGGCTGTTTTTGCAAAGATGAATAAGCAAAGTTTCAGTCTGTAGATGTGCAAATCTGGTAGAGACAAATCAATGCAACTGTGGCAAAAGGTGGTTCCACAAACTATGAACTCGTGGGGTTAAAAAAAATACTTTTTCTTTTTTTTCTTTTTTACTAATTTTAGCATAATTCTTCATCTAATTATGCTAATTTGTGTTGTTCTAATACAGGGGTGCCCAAAGTGGGTCCTCAAGGGCCGGCATCCTGCATGTTTTAGTTCTCTCCCTGGCTTAACGTACCTGGATCAAATGATGTTCCTCTTAGAAGCCCTAAGAGGAACATTGACAAGCTGAAAAGGTTGTTACTTCTACCAGGGAGGGAACTAAAACGTGCAGGATGCCGGCCCTCGAGGACCGACTTTGGGCACCCCTGTTCTAAAACATACAATTGCAGCAAAAGACATTAAAGATTGGAGTTCAGGAGTCTATCTGTAGTTATATTCTGCTTTTTTGTTGTTTGTCAGGTGTAAAACTGAGGCGATGGACCCTTTGTTTCACTTCGCAAAAATGTGTTTAATCTCTCTCAAATACAACAAAAATACAAAAGTCTAACATGCCGCAAAGAAACCGCAAATGGCGATATTACATCTTAATGAATCAAGTGCTGACAGGCCCCAGCTGCATTTTTAAACTTCTGGCAGGCCCTGATCTGCTGGCCTTTGAAACAGCTGGAGCTTTCTCCCATCATCTGTTGTTTTGAGAGCGCCGCTGCAGCATGTGGGACTCTGTTTGTGCCTCAGGTATTCCAATTGGAAAATTGCAATAGACTCCATTTGCATAAGTGGTCTTAATAAATCAGGAGTTAGACTGGAGAAAGCAGAAGCCTTTAAGTGTTTAAGCATGGTTTTAATTAATGCAACGTAGAGTAAATAGACTGTATAAAATACAGCATATGTTCTTTTTTTTTTTTTTTTTGGTTTTCCTCACATCTAACCACAGCCTCTAACTGACTGGTTGCTGCACGCAGCGCGCAGATAAGGACACATATTAAGTCCTTTCAACCAAGACTTCAGCAAATTTAATGTAAGCTTTTCTTAGACAGCCAGAGCAGAATGAGGTAAAGTGGGTGTAGATTAGCCTGAATGTCATTGTGAATTTCTGTTCTTATTTAGCTTGATGGAAAAAAAAAAATCCCAAAACCCCCAATTCCGGGTTTGTGTGGGTGAGACTGGCAGTTTAGCGGCAGTTTCTAAATGTTTGCTGGAGGAAGCGTGCACGTACAAATAAATGCATTATGCCTATTGTGCATTGCTCTTATGTTCAAGAGAATTTAAGCTTTCGCAAATTGGATGCACCCAGTGGGCCGTATTCATGGAACCCAGCTGCATCGCCATTATGGAGCTGGAAATCTCTGCCACAGTAACTGAATCTGTTCATTTATCGGGGTTGTTATTTCCCTAACAAAGCCATATTAGCGCTACCCGTCGGCTGCAGAGAACAACATGACAGCGATATCACCTGTTGGCTTACTAGTGGGCTGTTTGAAGCTCGGGGCGTGGGCTTTTGTGGGCGCCGCTGTGTGTTTCTGAGCCAGCGTTTGCACTGTAAAATCAAAGGCTAACACTGATGGAAGCGGGATTTAGCTCCCAGCTGCTGGGGGAAAACAAAAAGAAACGTACAATTCTGATAAAGCAGCAGCATACACAGCTTAGAGTCAGCTCTGCCGTCAAGAACAAGATTATGCAGTCACACCCACTTAACTGATACGGAAAATATTTCCCTTAGCGCACTGTTAGAAAATGATAAAAAAAAAAAATTAGTCTGACGTTAAAGAGAAAATTAAAATCATTGTGATGCGTGTGATTTCTCAACTGGAAAATTAATGCCAGTACAAGAGCAACCGAGCCTTAAAGCACAGGGAGATATATATATATATATATAATAAAATCAACTTACGTGAAGGAGCGTCTGAAAGGAGGCCAAAAATATGTACAGCCCAGGAACACATATGTCTTTGTCGGTACGTGCTAAGAACATGTTGGGTTTCAGGCAGACACTTCCTTGTCATTTCCAGCATTAATCAAGAAAGTTGCCCACGGCCAGGTTTGGCGTTTAGTGGGGAGCAATTCTGTCTAAAAAAAAAACTCAATGCAACTGACACAATGTGTAGAAATAACCAATTATGCTCCGGTGTGGAAAGCTGAGACGGAGGCAGACAGTGGAGCATTTTGGGAGGTTTTCTGACTGATTAGAGGGAAGGTATCCACTATAATCACTGCTGAATTATTCAGATATGTCCTGGCACCAGTGTTATCAGCGCCCATGTCCCTGCTAAAAATCTCACTCTCAGTCAAAACTTGAGTTTTTTTTGTGCGCGTGTGTGCGTGCGTGTGTGTGTGTGCGTGTGTGTGTGTGTGTGTGTGTGTGTGTGGTTTAAGGGTAATAAATATCCATTGTGTCTGAATTTAAAGCAAGTCAAGTGTTGAGCTTTTCAGAAAGCCTGGAAATGTTGGGATTGGATGTCACTGGTATTAAAAAAAAACCCAGAGACCATACAGACAGATGATAACCTTTTAGCCATCACTCTAACAGAGTGTAACAGTAGATCTGTAAAAAAAAAAAATCCAATCCCTAGAATGAGAGGCAGACATTTATACCCTCTACTGATGTCAAATCTTGGTATTGTGCACCTGAGATCACGCACAGAGAACCAGGGCTATTATTATGGTGCCCGATAGAAAACATTTACGATTGAGCGGCTCTCCAGTGAACATGGCCTTTTGTTCAGAGCCCAGATGTTCCTTGATACTAGGAAAATATTTTTGAAAACCAATTTTCTCTCTGGGTAAACTCTGGTGAAGTGAACAAAGCTGTTTTTCTTCCCATGACATATCTATGACTTGCTTAGTGTCCAGAGGAACTGACAAACTAAATATAATTTTACTGAGAATGAATATAAATAGCATCCCTAAGCTGAGTTTGAAAATTAATGAAAGGTTAATTAAGGATGACTCAGAACTTAATTGAGTATAAGTGACCCAAAACAACCAAATAAAATAAGTGTAGCGCATTGCTTTCTATGCAATTACTACCTATTAAACAGCGAATAATAAAACATAAATGATACTCTGTGTTTTATTGCACTTTATCTAGTCCAGAGGATCCTGAAGTGCTTTACACATCCACAGACTGATGGTGGTTAGCTGCTACATGGTAGCCACAGCTGCCCTGGGGCAGACTGGTGGAAGGCAGCCATGCACTGGGGCCACTGGACCCTCTGACCACCACCAGCAGCCAAGACGGGTGAGGTGTCTCGCCCAAGGACACAACGGCTGAGACAACGATGTGGTCTCCACATGATGAGTGGATTCTCTCTTTTGTGCTGGCCGGAGAAAAAAAAACACACAAAAAAAACCTGCCAGCAGCTGATCTTTACAGGGAAAATGACCCTTCAGGCCCTTTCCCAGTGTGGGCGAACACCTCTTCTTAACACAGCATAAAGTAAGCAGTAACCGGCACGGCAATTACCAAAGTTCTTAGCAGTAGCACATTATGGATGCCGTAAAAATGAGCAGGCTGTGCAAACTGTGAAATTAATTCTTGATAGTAAAATGAAAGCCATCATGAAGATTTTTTTAAGAGAGGGCAATGAGTTCTTAAAACTAACCACGAACGACTAAAATGGCATTATGAAGAATATGCAAAAAATGATAAACACAACGCAACATGATAAAATGTTAAGTGAAAACACATAAGCAAAACTATGGATGTACCTTTATGTAATGTTATCAATGTAAGCCAAAACAGCCAGAATCAGTTACTAGAACTTACTAGTCAAAATGTTACAGATCCATCCAATTATGTGGCTAAGCTAGCCGTTAGCATGCTTCTTGATAGCGACTGGAAACAACACTGTTTTTACTCTGTTATGATGTGGCAAATTAAAAAATTTAAATGTGAGTTGTTTTTGAAAATGAAAAGAGTTTTATGAGACTGTTAGGCTTGTGAAAGTTACAGCTGCTGGTTTGTATGGTTTGAATCATTAGTACGTGGAACCTCTGCTGCAGGATTTAGTGTAGTAGAGTAAATGGGACTAGATACATATACACGCAATCTTCCAATTTGTATTTGTCAAAAAAAATAAAAGACTTTGCGTTGGTTTGTCACTTAAAAATTCTAGAAAATACCTTGTAGTTTGTGAGATGCAGACTTACGAAGCCCAGTGAAGCTAGCAAAGGAGATTCAGTTGGTCTTTTTAGTGTCAGAACGGGAACTAAGCTTTCCTACCATTGTCCAAAGCATAATTGTGCAGTCAGTTGGTGACTGTCCTTTGGTAATAGTATGTGTGGACTTATACGTCTTCTGTGTTCCCATTGTCATGATTTGGTGATGTACCACACCCCATGACTGTGCATAAGATTAGGACGGAAAATGTCTGGATGATAAGGCAGCTGATGGTGAGACACATCAATCAATACACAGTCCATCCTCATAGCAATTGCTACCATCTTTTATTTGGCTGCACATCCTGTGTATCCAATTTCACCAGCACAATAAAAGCGGATGAAAACAAGTTAGATCCTTCTGTAACATGAACCAGTTTTCTTTATTTTTAAAGTGTGCAGCACAGCATAAAACAAAACCACTATAGGTGTTTTAAACTGAAATAGACTTGCTCAGCAAAAAAGCTTCTGTCATTATGGGTTTTTATGAGCTGGGAAGTTTGACCACACCACTTTGCTATTTACAGAGACAAGATGGGTCTCAGTCTCACTGGCTGTCTGACTCGGTAATTTGGATTTCACATTACATGCCAATAAAGCCTTTTCAACTTCAGTGATGATTTTTCTTTTTTTTTTCATTTGTTAAATAAAGACAAAATGTTCTAACCGTTGAGATAAGAGTAATTTACTGTTAATAACCGTCGGTATTTAATTATGTGTAGGGGTGGATGATACGCCAGGACATAATTGGTGTAGGACTAATTATCATAATATTATTTTAGCATCAAAATGACTTCATATGCACATGGTGGTGATCGCGTTTGTTTTGCCAGAACTGCGAGAACGAGTTCACATCTTCATGTCATTACTCCACCGAACAGCTAGCTGCGCGTTCCGATCCCAAGCATCCAAGCCGATGTGAACTTCTGCAGTCTGTATTTGTTTTCCCTCAGAATGGAAGATCAGAGGCTTCTTTCCAAACTCAGCATGTTCCAGGGATGTTTAGCGATCACACAGAGACACAGGCGCCTGCTTCTCTACCAACAGCGGCCTCGGTGGACCAGATGCTTTCGCTCTTTGCTATTACATCCGCCCCGTGCGCCGTCTACAAGAAGCTGCAAACCGCTGTACAGAACGAGTTCACGGCTTTCCTCTGGGGGGTGTCGGTGAAGTCGCTCGGGAAAATACGCAAAGTGCATGTTACAGGCGAAGCGAGCGCGAACATGAAAGTTGATAACAACGCCACGGCAAAGAGCATTCCCTGGAAAGTGCATCACAAACTCATAAAATCGAACAGCATGAGTGCAGACTTTCAACGAACACATTGATTTGATATGGCTCTTTGACTTTGTGTCTCATCTGCAGATATTTTTGCCACATAAAATCTGGACAGTCACAAGAAAAAAAAAAGTTTCCGATGAATGAAACGCAACATATCTGGAACAACGTCTTTTGCACGGCGCTGCCAAAGTATTTGTAGCCATTACAGCTGTCTTCTGCGTTTGCTTTGTAGTCATCGTTAAATGTTTCAGAGCAGAAAAAAATAACTTGAGAGGAAACAAACCGCAGTTTTCAGATGATGATATTATTCATTCGGGGGTGGAAATCCCGTCCAAAGCAACTTGGCCCTGTGTGGATTGCCTTCTTAGCCTTATAATATCAGGCTGTTTCACTCTCAGCAGCAACAACTGCCATTAAGAGTTTGTGAATAACTAGTAATGAGTCTTTTACATCATTATGAATGAATTTTCGCCCACTTGTTTTAATTTAGCCCCACTGGAGGGATTTCAAGCCTTCTCTGACTGTGTAAAGGCATGCCACAGAATCTCAACCAGATTTAAATCCAGACTTTGACTGGGCCATTCCCAGTACCTACATTTAGCTTAGCTTTTCAGGGTTACAAGAGCTAGTGCTCTTCAGATCTTTGTCCTGCTACACAAATTGATAAATGGATGTTTTATACATGACTTTTCTGCTAGCAGGATTACTGCTACCACCCATTAGGACAAATAATCCAGATAATCAAGAAACAGACCAAGAAATAATGAAATAATCCCCCTCGGTTCTGTCAGTCTAAAATTCTTAAATCTTTAAGTTGGGTTTTTAGCGTAAGTGGGTCAGCCTGTTGTTGTTTTTTCAGTACTTACAGCTTTGAATTCACCCAGGAGTGTCTTTTTTTCCTGTCTCTTCCTGCTGTTGAATAATGGACACATAATTGAGACAAGTACAGTTCTCTCAGTGTTGCTCCAGGCTCTTTTGTGACCTTCTGGATGAGTCGTTGATGGATTCTTGAAGTAATTTTGGTAGCCTGGCGAAGCTTAAACGCTGTTGTGTTTGTGGATATTGACCCTCATCCTGATCTCTGAAGCTTTAATAAAAATGCCATGAGTGTTTTTCATCTGTTCCCACATTTCTGTAGATATTTTACATTTTGCGCTTTTGTAACCCGCTTTATGTCAGACAGGATCTCTTTAAGGGATTTCTTGATTTTATAAGACAGACGTTAATGAGGCCTGTGTGTGGCTGGTGAAATTAAACTCGGCCTTCAAAGAATGTGGTCAGTTTGTCTGCATGGCTTTTTCCTAAACCAAGTCATCGCTTGAAAACCGCATTTTGAGTGTAATCAAGCAGTCTGATATTAAAAGCTGCTTATCTGAAACCTTTAAGTGGGATTAAAGGAAAATAAACTGAATAAATGTGTGCAAGCACTGTTTGATCTGATGTGTCTATCGAGTGTTTTAACATCTGTATGGCAGCTTAAGCTGGGCTCAAGCAAGTAGATGAGCCCAAAGACTGCAGCTTATATCTACAACAGAATAGCAGAAACTGGGAAAAATCAAAGTGTATGCTGTGGTTCAGTCAAAGTCTAATGGGAGTTTTCGTGAGCTGTGCATTTATACACACCAGTAAAGAAGAACTGGCCAAAATGTCCTCACCAACAGCAACGCGAGAGAACAATAAATGAAAGTGTTATTAAATTAAGGCTGCTAAAGATGTTCTACAAGCAATTGAAATTGTATATTGACAGTGATTGAATTTGCTAGACATATCATCTACAGAATAAATATTTTCCATAAGGACATTTCTTCCAACACTTCTGATTGTTTGTCAAACTCGCTCTCTTCAGGCTCACTCCGAGTCTTATTATTCATAAAACAATGGAAGACATTCATCAGAAGAGCGAAGGCTTGGCAAGCTAAAGCTCAGGGGGCGTCTCATCACCAGAGACTTCAGCTAAAATCCTTGTGCCAGAAACTCTAACACATGCTTCATATCGACTTGATTTCTGGGAGCCACCCAGAGCAAACCTATCGACTGAAGGAAAATCACTGTTTGAGCAAAGAGATCAATTAGAAGACACGGGACTTACTGGGAACATTTTGAATTTCTCCCCTGGTGGGAATTTTTATAGCTCTCTAATAAATCTTGGACAATAATTGCTTGATCTTTGATCTTTATGTTAATGAGGGAGCCCAGAACAGCAAATAAATGGAATCCTTCATTTCAGGCTGAATATGTTGGGCTTCATTGTAACTGTTGTTAAAAATACGTATTATATCTTCTTGGCTTTCTTGGGTTTTATTCAAAAACAGCAAATCAGGAATAAAAATAGTTCCTTCGACTGAAACGCAGACGTGTGTGTACCCTTTCCTGACGTGTGTGTACCTTTCCTGACGTGTGTGTACCCTTTCCTGACTTTGAATCCTGGTATTGTGTGCATGAGACGACACACAGAGAAGTGATGGACAGAGAGCGACGATTGCTATTGGACTTCCGGATGGAAAAATGTATTATTGACCTGCTTTCCAGTGAACTTGGGTCTTTTGTTCAGAATCCAGATTTTGGTTATTGGAAGAATGAAACTTGTTGCTTAGCGCCCAGATCAATTAACAAACCAAATATCAGCTTACTGACAATGACTATCAATGTCAGATCCATAAGTTTAAAAATGAATGATAAAGTCATAACCCATATGCAGCATGTAAGTGTAGCACGTTGCAGTAGCTCTGGTTGGTAACGAAATGCTTTAGACTGTTTTTAAAAGGTATTTCTTTCAAGTACTAAACCACAGGCCTCCATTTTCACAAAAGCACACAGCATGGGCTGACATAATAGTAACACCTGTCGGGGGTAAGCAAGGGTCTGTAATTTCTTACCAAAGTAGTGCTTTGATTGACAATTTGACAGCAAATCGCACACTTGGTGACCAGGCTTGTAAACTGTAAACACTCCTGGTTACGTCGGACAGATGCTCAAATGATAGACGGGGTGACAGAGTTTAAGGGATTTGAATGAAAGCGTGCAATAAAATGCTTCGAGAATTTCAGACAGATGTACGATCATCACCGTGAAAGTTATGAAGGAAAGGGAAGAAAAAAAAAAACTAAGCTGACAGTTTGGCCACATATTTCGGTGTCATTTGGCTCCTTCACGCTAAATCGCGTCTTGCAAGAATGCAGACACCGGAAAATATTATTTTTTGCATGAAAATTTGGATTTAGCAGGAGTGTTGAAACTAATTTAGAACTGCAGCTGTGCGTTGTTTCTAGTCACCCATCAGTTCTAGCTATGATTGTGAAAGCCCACAGTGGACTGACGCCAATAAAGGAAGGGAAAAAAAAAAAACAAAAACAAAAAAAGCATCCGGCTGTTGAGCGCGAGACGACTGGGAAAGGAGCGGCTCCCGCAACAGAAATGCTGAATCATCTCCTTCTTTAAAAAAAAAAAAAAAAAAAATTAAAATCATCCATCTATCTCTGCAAGCCAAGGAGATGGCCTAACCAAATTAGCATGACAACATTTGCGCGAGCGCCTTGGAAGTGCGACAGAGAGAATATCTGCTTTCACTGCCAGTGTCGCTGCTAAAGACTCGGAACAGATCAGTCCTGCAGACAATACAACATGATGTGATTCCCTTTGTGCATAATCTGCTTTAGCTTTTTCAAAGTGTTTCAAAGAGAATATTTGAGTTTGTTGTAGGACCTGCAGTCAATAGCTGGGAGGCAGAAAATGGATTTGTGGGCATACCTATTGGATTATGGCACAGGGGAGAGTTGCATCACATCCTGCCTGTTGTTAAGGACTCGGCGCTGCGATACTCCCGCATGTTCGCCTGCCTGGGAGTTGTTTTTTTGAGAAAGTACTTATGTAAACCCTGGGTTGTCCATAACCAGCTGGAGCATAGCAGGAATCTGTTTTGAGAGCCTTCACAAGCGGGTTCAAAACTAAACACTGCCCTCTGCCATTCAAACATGCATAGCAACAGACAGCCTTTAGAAACCAATTGACAATCTGAAATAAGACTAGCTGTCAGATGCTGGTGCATACCCTAAAAACTTGAAGCAGCAACTAAAAGATGTTTCTACAAAGCATTGACAAACGAGATGAATGCAAAATATTTGATTTCATAAAAGAAGAAGAAGAAAACTTCTGCACTGGGTTTCCAACTTCGACTTTGTGTTGGTTCACCTCATAAAACCCCAACAAAATACTCTTGACGCATGTGAATGATTCAAGGGGTGTGGGTACTTTTGCAAGGCTCCATGTTACGTTAATACCACGAGACAAATTTAATAAACATCATTCTTCTTCCTTGTCGCCTCAGTAATGCCTGCACTCAGCTTATTTGGAGATGTTTTTAAATGAATAATATACATCGCAAGGGCTACTGCAAAATTAGTTATTTTTGTGAACAGTTAACAGAATGATTCATGAATCCGCGTTGCATGGCAGATCAGTAATTATCCCACTATTATGCAATGACAGTGTGCTGTGGTGTGATGTATTTCTCCAGGTGGACCTGCAGCAGAACCCATGGGAGTGCAACTGTGAAGCGGCTCCGCTGAAGCGTTGGCTCGAGGGGCTCAGCACTATGATTCTTATGGGGGAGGCGGTCTGCAAGTCGCCCGAAAAGACTCAAGGCGTGGCCCTGCGCTCCCTGTCCATGGAGCTGCTCTGTCCTGAGCTGGAGCCCCAGGAGGCCCGTGAGCTGGAGGAGCAGATGGCAAACTCCACAGATGCAGGAGGAAATGTATCCGTGTACCCTACGCCTGGGCTGGGACCCCTCGCCCCTCCGTGGATAGATTCGATCCCTCTGTCAGTGTTGGTGCTCAGCCTGCTGGTGTTGTTCGTCTCCGCTTTCTTCGCAGCGGCGGCACTAATCGCCTACGCCCTGAGGGTTAGGGAAAAGCTGCCGTTCCGTCGCCAGGGAGAGGTAGACTTGGCCGGCATACAAATGGAGTGCGGGATCTTCACGGAGCAGACGCACCACCACCACCACCACCACCACCTTCACCACGACCTGCCTGAAAAGCCCCCCTTGCCTCTGGCCGAACACAACCACGTCTACGACACCATCTTGCCCCGAGAGGCGGCAGCGAAAGGAGCCGACCCCGCCGCCACCTCACACATGTGTAGCAACCCGATGTTCAAAGACCAACAGGACGCGGATGTGAACCAGCAACTGCAGCAGCAGCAGGCGCAGCAGCAGCAGACGTTTGCAGCTTCGAAGGAGTGCAAGGGAGGATACTGCCCTACGCCGGAGAAGGAAAAGGAGTGGACCCTGGAGGTGTCTTCATCCCCCATCAACACCATCACAGGGGCAATGGGCGCTCTTGCTGGCCTCCACGGGAATGGCATCCTGTGCCCCACGGTCATCGACAGCCAGGGTCCCACTCCTAAGGTGGAGCTTGTGGACTGTCTCTTCCAACTCCCCACCCCTGAGTTCAGAGATCTGCCCGACAGGTACGGGAGGCCCCCGCCCTGCTACCCCCGCACCCAGGACTCCAAACAGGAAGTGAGACCTGACCAGACACTCGTGGTCACCACTGCCAGCTCCTCAGCCGGAGGTGGCCACGGCGGCCAGAGTGAGCAGGGAGATGGAGAGCAGAGACCCAGACTGAGGACCAAACCAGACTACATGGAAGTTCTGGACCGGTCCTATCAGTTTTAACACTCCTCCTCCCTTTAATCCCTCTCCTCCCTCCTTCCTGCTACCATTTTTTTCTCTTGTCTGCTCATCATCTCCCTTTCTGCTGATGAATCACCCAGTAACACTGACTCCTTCTGTACAGAGGTTGGTTTTCAGAGGAGCCTGTGGGGGAGTGGGACTACCCTACAGCACCGTGTTTTATTCCAGGACCTGAGGTCAGGTTTTGTATTTCCCCCCCCCCACTACTGGCACATGGGTTGGTATTTGGCAAGGATTAGCTGAACCAGGATCTCTGCCTCTGGGCAAAACTTCAGCTGCAGATACTGCTGCTTTTCATTTTTCCTCCACAGTCCTACAATGCGATAAAAAGGCTTCGTTTTTCCACCAAACGCCACAATTAGCAGGCTGCAGCACGGCTGTGGGCGTTAACGCTCATAATATCACTCTCAAAGGACCTGCGTGGAGGTGGAAAAAAAAAAAAACACAGCTCTTAACATCAAAAACAAGAGTCATGAACCTCGACAGCCCGAAGGCCTGGAGCGAGCTGGGCATGCACGTTGAGACAGAGGAGCGGCCGAGACAACCCAAGAAGAAGAAGAAGAGAAATAACCGTATATAGCCAAGTGCCTTAGCAATGAACAGCCAGCAGTATGGTCAATGCTTATTTTTCTATAAATACAGATCTATTTATCTAAACAAAGAGGTTTGACTACCAACGGACGGGACGCTGATGGACAACTGAGACTAATCGAGGACCTGAAGAGTAATTGCATTCCCTGGATGAGCCAAAAATAATAACCTACCCAGTCAATATCGGAGTTGTTTGTATGCAGTTCTGTTGATTTTTCTTCATCTCATCCGGTCAAACTTAGTTTGCTTATCTGGATTTCTTTACAGGGCTATGACGGGGACTAATTCGGGATTGTCGCAGAGCGAGATTCTGGAAAGATTTTGGAAGTTCTTGTTACTATCGTTTAAATGGGAAACAAAAGCGAGGAAGGCAGGACCACAGAAGAACACCGAGCCAATGGATGCATTTTGGATTTCTTTATCTCTCAGACTTAGCCGGGCCACAAGGACCTCTGCTTCATGTTTTATTCCACCCGACAAAGGCACAGAGGTTATTGTATTCTTTTTCTTTAAGGTATTTCTCAGAGGAAGTATTGAATGACAACAAAGACAAAGGACAAAAAAAAAAAAAAGAAAAGCAGGTGTAGAGGCATTTTTTTTCTGTTGTTCAAAAAAAAAAGACACTTCTATCAACTACTGGTTAATATCTTTTATGGAGATACTTTTTATGCTTTCATCTCCAAACAATAGTAGAGGCAGTTGTGAATATATTTATTCTTAGTTTTTGCGTGTTGAAGCTCTCCTGTAAGGGATCATGTTATATTAATGTATAGGATGATTCTGCATCTGGTTCAGCCTTCTTACCGCCGACCCACGAAGTACAATAAAGGGTGCTACATTAAAAAAAAAGAAAAAAAGAGACTTTCCCTGGCAACTATTGTGTGACAGATTCACACACACTTACACACAGCCTGACCCAAATAACATGCACTCTCACGCTCTCCATCTTCATTCCCTTAAAGGGATAGTTCATAATTTTGTGGGTAACTTTCTTGGCGTCATTTTGTTGCAAATCAAGGATTAGGGTGGAGTTGGTAGATTTATCTGTGTTTTGTTGCTAACTGCTAATTTCAATTCAAGTCAGTAACATATTTCTCTAAATCCTGTGTCCAAACATACTCTTTGTTTTCACTGGTTTAGGGAAATGCAGCCAATAGGAAAGGCTAAAATAGTCTGTACTTTTGACTTCCGCTATGTTTCATGTATGTTGGCAGCCATATTGGAAACTGCTTGGTGAACTTGTAAATCATTTCAGGTCAAGGGAACCACATAATGGAAAATACAAAGTTACTGTAAAACTCAAATTTAAAGTTTAAACATCTAATACAAAACAAAATATTATTAGATTTGTCATTGGAAACGCCTTTAATGTACCTTCTTCGATATCTGTTTTCACTCAGGAAGATTTATGTTGGTGTACAGCCTCCAACCTCCATTTCCTGCATAATTATCAACAAAATCATCATCTCTTTTGTAAATAACCACATTTGATGATGGTTAAAATACTCAAAATAGTATTTACTATATTTTTTAGATGGAAGGTGTTTAAAGACAGAAGAAATATGTTAGCAAAATGTGACTATTAGCTGATCTTTAATCTTAATCAAAGGTTTGCACCTCAAAGCAACAATAGATTTCAATTATCTCCAAGATCCTATGTGTTAGATAAATGTTAAGACAGCTACAGCTGAGTTTTTGTCCCTCAGTTTACTTTAAACCCCTATAACAACTTAGAGAAATAAAATAAAAGTGTTAAAGCAACCCATCTTTCAGAAATGTTCTGCCATTTTAGTTATTAGATATAAAAATGCAAATAATTGCATCTTAATTCATCTTTTATTCATCCAAAGTGGCGGGATGGTCTCCGTGAAACTTATTTTCACAATTTAAAAAAGCAACAAAACAAAAGATTTGTTGTCTGCTTGTATTTCTTTACCAAAATAAAAAAAATACTCATCTTCTGGTACATGTACCATCTTCAATATCTGTTTTCACTCTTCCTGAATGAAAACAGCCTCAAAATTTTAACAATACTCTGTGGTTAGGCCATTACCGGGAACAAGAACAAAAAAACAGCTAATGCATTATATCATGAACATATTTACATTATCAGTAGAAATCCTTCAAACTGCAAAGCCAAACACAAAACAGTTTTTGAAATAAACGCAACCACAAATCAAGCAATTAAACAACAAGCAGCTGGTGACTCTGCTTTGGTCTGGGCCCCTTCAGGACTAGCTGCAAGCTTTAGCCTCCAGGACTAACTTTCTTGGATTAATACCAAATGAGGAGGACATGAAAGCGGTCCACTGCTTTACACGTTTTAAAAATATTCACTTGGAAAAATCCAGAATGTTCCTTTTCTTAATAGCGCATGAACAAAGCGGCTGGAGGTGCGCTGAGCTTGTCCGTGCAGAGTGCTGGAGAGATCAGATGAAAGCCGGGCGAAGCTGATGGCCTGCAGCGTTCCTCACACATTGAAGGCTGGGGAAAGAAGCTAATAGAGGCAATCTTCCACATTAACTGTATGAAATCAATACAATCTATTTGTGAAATGAGGACATGTAAGGCCGCTGGCCCCGGGGCCAAGGTTGCACATTGCACCATCCCCTTCCCCAGCCTGCGCGTCTCGCGCAATGGTCTACCCTCTTCTTTCATCTCTCCGTCTGATTCGCTCCCCTCCCTCGCTCTCCCCATTTCCTCGCCTCTTTATTCTGCCGCTCTCCGCCTCACCTTTTGCTTTTGTTCTTTCCCCTCTCCTCTATTTCCCCTTCTCTCTCTCTCTCTCTCAACGCTCCGGCTGTCATCTTAGCCTCACAGGGCGGACACAGAGAGATGCTGCTCTATATGCTGCCCAGCACACAGGTAGCAGCACCCACTGAAAATATGTGTGTGTGCGTGTGTGTGTGTGTGTGAGAGAGAGAGAGAGAGAGTCTGTGTGTGTGTTTCTTTGGGCTCTTCAGACACCTCCTCCTCACTCTCAGTGTTCAGAACTCTGTTGCACAGATAATCCCCAAGTGGGTGTGTGTGTAACACACACTGGGGACTCTGTGTGTGTGTATGTGTGCATTAAAGGGGCGGGTTGGTGTTTCTTTGTAGGTGTGTGTTTAAGGAGAGTGTGTGAAGTTTGTGCAGTCTCCTGTTTGTGAGCCTCAGTCCAGCCTTAATCCTCTAAACTGTGCAGTTCACTCATACCACATCAGCCCCATTGTATCCTCAGACAAAAGAAGCGCAGTTAAAACTAAATGCCAGTTAAAGCAACAAACGACTAATTAAAGCATCGTTTTCCATCCTTTTCACACTATTTCTTCCCCCTCTACCCTCACGTTTAAAGCTTCCCGTCTCACTTCCTCGCCCGTGGCATCTAATTTTTACAGTACTTTCTCTCCCTGGACCGACTCCAGCGAGGTGGATGTTTTCTTCACTATCCCCATTTTTCTTTAATCATTCTTATTTCGTATTGTATAATGCATGCGTGTTTTGCCAGGCTAACTGCTTTGCCATGGTTCATGTGTTTGTGTCCTGTCAAGAACTGCCCCATCGCTGTGTGGAGAAGAAGGGGAAAAAAAAGAAATCATTCATTTCCCAGAGTCAAGGATGAAAGAGTCTTTAGGCTTCAAACGCCGGTGGGCCTCTGCGGCTCAGATTGCCTCTCGCTCTTTCTCCACCGTCGTGTCGTTTATTCCTCTGGAAAGAAATAAATAAAATAAGAGAGGCTGCGGCGTCAGTTAAGTGGAGACGGCAGGAACGTGTCGAGGATCGGGACAATTAGCCTGATTAGAACAATGGCGTTTCGCATGATGGATCTAGCCGGGCGGATCCCTCCTGAGCGTTTATGTGAAGGCATAAAAACCCATATTCTCGTCTCTCAGGCATTAACATGCCGGCATATAAAAAAAAAAATAAAATAAATAAAAAAAAAGAAAAAGAAATGCACAGTCGGGCATGGTTTGATGTGAGTGAAAAGAGATCTGTTTAAAAGTCATGGTGCATAGCTTGCAGAGGCTTTGGTGTTCGGCCATGACAAATAGTTGCGGCTGAGCCCGGTCATCCTTCACAAATACACACAGGGCGACGCGTTAACGGCGTAAACGGACGCACGCACGCACGCACGCTTCCCCCCACGTGCAAACACAAAAGTTCGAGAGCAAACAAAGTCCGGCTAAATATGTACACAAACTGTACACACAACAGGCTCGCTGAGCAACGCTGCTGTGTAATGTTGCTCTGCATTGCAGTGATCTGCCCTGCTCCTCTTTTTTTTTCCTGCTTTCACACACACACACACACACACGCACACACACACACACACACACACACACAGAGAGAGAGAGAGAGAGAGAGACAATCACTGGCTCTCAATGGACTACATCAGCATGGGAAATATTTAGCTTGAGAGCAAAGAGACTTGAAGTGCATTAAAAGAGAGACTCCAGTCGAGCAAGATGAGAAGGTGCGGGGAGGGAGAGAGGACCTAAAGAGGACAGAGGGGAGATTTGGGAGCGGATGGGAGGAGATGAAAAGAAGGTGCGAGAGATCAGCAAGCGGGTGATTCCAGGCTTAAGGCTGCTGGAGGACTTCATTCGCTCAATGGGGAGTGTGTGAATGGAGTCAGCGTGTGTGTGTTTCGTCTCCGCTCTCAAGACACGCGACGTCACCCCGCGTGATCTGTGCCAAGAGTGGGAGCTCGAGCTTGACGTGGGAGCTCGAGCTTTGACTGGAACCGCCAAACGGTTCCAGTCAAAAGATGGAGATTTGGGAGCCTTTGCGAGAGCAGCACAATAGTTATTTATGGAGTCAAAATGGCAGATGACTTGGCGTGTTGGTTAGGTGTTATTATAGTAAGCTGATATGTGTCTGTTACCTTGTCAGTCTACTGCCGCAGTAAGCTGGGTGAAGACACTAAGATGGCAGGGACGAGCCTGGTTGACGCTGGGAAAACGTCGCATGAGCTTTTACATGCGCCGTGATGAAGAAGGTTCTGTTGATGTGTTCTTGCACATGTCTATATGTCTTAAGGTTTTTATGTGTTTTTGTGACAGACAGAAAAAAACATGAAAACACCCTCTCTGCAGGTGATTTTTTAAATCCAAACCGTCGTGAGTTTTCTGCTCCAAACATTTCAGGATTCCTTCCCCAAACCAGGAAATGGTGACACCACTAAAACATAAACATGCTTCATGAACCCTAAACGATCTTTGAACTAAAACAATCTAGAGGACGGCAATGTATTTAATACTTTGCAACACATTATGTTTTCCTTTAAGCTGGAAAGGTCAAATCTTTTGACCAACAATCGTACGTCTTTCTGCTTCTTGTGTCTGTTATGACATTTAGAGTACATTTTGTATTCAGCCCTCCAGAGCCAATATATTGGAAAAACCGATTTTGTTGCAATTATGACCGCCAAGTCTTTCAGGGAATGTCTTTGCCAACTTTACACATGTGGAGACTGATTTTCTTTTCCCCATTCTTCTGCAAAATAGGCTCAATCTTGGCCTTGTTGGATCAGGCTGACATGAAGTGCGGTAGTCGGTGGTGAGGATGAATGCGGAGGACCCAGGTTGTGGAGTGAAAAAAAAGACGATTTAATCAAAAGTCTGACAGAAAAACAGAAATCCAGGTAGCACTGGTGAAAACACTGACAACTTGGACAAGGAGGAAACACAGATTAAATACACAGGGAAGGTAATCAGGGAAACGAGGGACAGCTGGAGACAACCAAATAAACAGAAAAAAACAAATCCTCACACAGGTGGTCTGTGACTGGCTAATTTTAATCTACCCAAACACTCCCAATTGAATTTGGATCTTGACTTTGACTGGGTCAACATGCTGTTCTTAAGCGCTGGAACACAAACCTCGTCCTCGGTCTCAGATTTATTTCTTTTCTTAAAGTCTATAACAGTTTGTCTTCCAGACTTCAGATCTATTCATTTACCAACCAACTATGACCAGCTTCCTTGTATCTGGAAAAAAAAAAAAAAAAAAAAAAAGCAGATCCCAGAACACGATGCAGCCACCTCCGTGTTTCACTGTATGGATTGTCTTCTCGGTTTGCCTCCAGACGAAGCGTTTTGCTCGTAGGCGGAAATGTTCGATTTGAAGCCTCATCTCTCAGCAGCCCACGTTCTCGACCGCTACATGGTTTCAGGGAAGCTGAGCGTCTAATGGCTTTCTTTGTGCCGCGCCAGATTTTCGAGGAGTGAGTGCACAACCATTAGTGGTCCTATAAACACATTCTCCCACCTAAACTTTGGAGTCTCTTCCTGATGCCTCCATCTTGGTGGGTTTGCGCCGTCTACATAAACACGCGGATTAATAATTAAAGAAGGCCAGTTTGACACTAGAGCTGCTCACACCGTCTTCAGACTGCATGCCTTCTCATGCCAGATTGAGACGTGTGGAAAACCTCCCTACGTACCCCGAGCATCACCGTCTCCCTGAAACAGCTTCAAGGCGGCACCCAGGGCACCATAAATTCTGATTTGCAAATGTGTCTCCCCGCTGCTTTCTTCTCAGTCGGGAGCGAGCCAGGAGCAGAGGATTACAGCCCACCTCAGCCCTGGAATGCCTCGTGGCTCCTTTAGCGCGGCTCCCGTCACCTCCGAAATACCACAGCTGGTGGCTTTAGAACTGAGAGGCAGTGGGCCACACAACTGTCGACTTTGCAATTCATTTATGATAAACTTAAGTCGGTCTTAATCTCCGCCCGACGCCGTGTGTAGAACCAGTGTTTGGAACAACATGTTTATCTGGCAGGGAAGCTGAGAGCGGAGCGCGAGCCAGGGGAAGGCGCCCGTTTACAAAGATAACTCAGAATATCTCCCTCTCCCTCCAAGTGCCGCTTTAAACTGGGGAGCACGGCTACCTTCATGTGTCTGGGCGCAGGGCCGTAACAGAGATTTATTAACCCCCAGTGCTGGGCAAGATTCAGGAACAGGGCCTGTAAATCTTTCTTTCCCCAATGCAGTTGTGGCATCGAGCATTTCAATTCTCGCAACCACAGTGCAGAGTTTTTACATTCGTATTTCTTTATCAATTAAAAATAAAATACTTGCGTCGGAGGAATCCTCATGATGCAGAGCTAATAAGAGCAGAGGCAGAATAAAATTAAAAAAAATCCACTTTTATTTTTACAGCATGGTGAGATTTAACAAATGAGGAACAACGTTTTCATCAAAGCAAGGTCACAAAGTTTCCGTTTTATCCCTCTGGGTCCAAAGTTACTTTCTCTTGAGTTGGTACTTTGCATTTATTTTCCTAGTTTGACAGCAAAGTAGGTGACAGCAAATATAGTTAAGCAGAGCTTGCATATTCAAAGCGCACTGTAATGCCCTCAACTCATCCATTCATTGGCAAACACTTTAATCCTCTCATCCTTGAATACATAAACTGAAATCCGCGCAGTGGGAACCCAGATGACTCAAAGGCATTCATGGGAGTAGAGCAGCAATAACACTGCGGTTTGGTCAACCTATTCATCGTATTGTTGCAGTAGACTCTGGGAAGAGGTGCGACGCCCTCATCCAGCGGTAATTATGAAGACATCGGATTCATAAATGCATTTTTAAAGACCTAACAGTCAATAAATTCATGTCGGAAATGGATAAGGGATGATTGGAAGATAACCAGTTGCGCTAGTGACGGATGTATAGTCTTTTAAATATTTATGTCTATAAAATCTGAGCTATTTAAAATGGAAGACAAATTTATGTTGGTTCATGAAATCCTGTAGGGAATTTCTTCTTCTTTGTCCGTATCTCTGTGGACCTTTCTCTATGCGTTGTTTGTTTTATCATGTTGGAATGGGAAGTGGTCGTCCACAAACTGTTCACACAGAGTTGGGAGCAGGAAATGTTTCCAGATAGCATTAGTTCATTTCTCTGGAACTAGGAGATCAAGCTCAGCATCTCATATTTGATTTGTGTATTCAAGGTTTGAATGGTTTATGTGTATTGGTTGTTTGGCTAATTCAAAAGTTATTCTCATGCACAAAACCACCAAAAACATCTAAACTGTTGCTAAAGAGTAAATCATGAACCCCAAACTGTGTTTTAAAGTTACTGAGTTACGAATTTACCACTCTAATATATTTTTCAATTTCAACAGCTGTGTGCATATTCCTGTAAAAACGATGCGATGGCTTTGGAAGTGAGAAGTAGATCCTACTCCAGCTTTGAGAGGAAGCTCTAAACCAGAAAGTTTAGTGGCTAAAGGTTCCATCGTACTTCATCCGAAGTCGAACAATCGGCGTGTGGTCTTTGTGGTTTTCAGACATTTGTATTCCCATTTTTTCTCGTATCATATCATTGCAGGTGTATTGAGAAATGTGTCGGCCACGAAGCACAAATTGTCAAACCCAAACGAGCCCTGCAGGCGGTTACTCTGCATGTCAGTGTAATAGATGTGGATGTTAGCCTGAAACCCCCAGAGGCCAAAAAAAATAGGAAAAAAAAGAGAATCAAAGTGGTTTTAAACCTCAAAGAAAATTCAAGGAAAAACTAAAAAATAAAAAATAAAATAAAAACAAACTTAAGAGTTTAATTAGACCATAAATATATGGGATGTTTTTCTTTATTCAGGATTTTGGTGTGTGAGATGAAGCGAGGTGGAACCTCAGAACATTCATTAATATGCATCAATATGTGTCGCTGTAATTTTAATATAACCGAAAGCAATAATTAATTGAAGTATTCAAAGTTTACTTGTTAATATGCTAGTCCTGCATTTCAGTTAACCTGCAGTTAATTTATTTCCTTATTGACTATTGAGGCTATTAATATTATGAAATCAGCGTTTTTGTTTTTTTTTCCTTTTCTCTGATGATTGAGCTGTGTTTAATCCGTCCGTTCGCAGTATTTTAAAAGTCGGCTGGGGAAATATTAACGTTGGTGCCAATATTTAGACTGCTTGATGCCACTGCTTTTGTGTCTGGCTGCATCACTTAGTCTCACATAACACATTTGCCACATCCTGCAGCGGGTTTGTTTGTGGTTTTGGGAATTTTAAAAGCTGAAGTGCGAAAAAAAAAAAAAAACTTATCTCATAAATATGCGCTCGGGGATGACAAAAGGCATTTTAATTCAAGCACTTTATGAGCCATATTTCATTATGGGCTGCTGTTGGTTTAATGAATGTGGCCGTAGCGAATGAATGCGTGTTTATGTGTGGGTGTACATTGCGTTGCACTCGATGCCAGTGCTGCAGTCGTAAAATGAATCAGATCTGCTCTCTCGCTCAACAAGACTTGGTACCTCTCTCCAACGGGAGACTCGTAAAAGAAAACCCGACATGAAATCCATTATGCTTAATTCCCCAAATCCATAATACCCTCAGAGGTCTTAATCTCCATCCCATTCTTATATAAATTAGCTTCCTCGTCTCTGGCAGACAGAGCTCTCTGTTTCGACACCAGCTGCCCAGACCTCTCTGCACTCGGTTGGGGGAAATCACTACCATTACAAGAAGCAGCCGTGATCTTCTCTTTGGGCCGCTGAAAAACAAAGGACCTACACTTATTCTCCGCTGAGAAGATGGATGCCAGTTCTGGCCGCCTGTAACGCTATCTTTGGCCGACTCAAAACACCGGGAAAAGATGGAATCACTTCGGCTCCTCCGCGAGGATTGGATTAGGATTGAATGTTTCACTTCATCGTGCCTGATCTTATTTCGGAAATAATGAGAAATCCTTTTTTGTTCTTCGTCTTCAATTGTTCGTCTTCTTAAGGACACAACATCATTGCGATTCTCAGGCAGTCCGGAGAAATCTATAAACAGAGGATAGATGAATCTTAATAGAAACCTCATGGGCTTTTAAATATTTATAAAACAGACATTACACTGAATTTTAGATATCCGCTAATTACTACCAGAAAAAAGGAACACGTGAGAGACTTCTTTCACACTGAAGCATTGAAAAATCAACCAGGACCTGGCTGATCAATGCAAGGCCTTGAAGGGATCCTCTGGGGTGCATCAGGAACTCAGGCATCATCATCATTTGCTTTTAACTGCGAGAGCTCCCCAAGCGTCGAGAAAGACTTTGGTAATGGGATAGTGGTGTTTTATTATGATGGTGTCGATATGTTGGGAACCAGGGAGTCTGGATGTCTCAACAGGGCTTTGATGGCAATCAAGGATCTCATCAAGCGACTGAAAGGAGATATCCACAAGCTCCATGCCGATGATTTCAGCGCCGTGGTCAGATAAGATGAGCGTTTACAGGGGTGAGACAGCAAACACGGAATAAAGTTATTGGGCGTAGCTATCATCCTGTCGCTGCATTTCATGATCCTGAGGAGGAGGAGGAGGTGAGGATCTAAGACAGGATGCACAGAAAACAACCTGACCTTCACGTTTTAGTGCTGACGATGAACTGAAAACAATCCTGATGGGGCGCTTCGCCACCGTAAGGCTGAAACTGATTGTTGATGTGCAGAAACTTCTTATGTGTGTAGGGGGAAAGACGTGAGGAGTATGGTAGCATTGTGACTGGAAGTAGGTCAGCCATGTTTGAATGGTCAGGGGTCCCTGGCAGATGAAGAGGGAAGAAATGATTAGAAATGGTGACGCCATCACTTGGTTGAAGCGTTATAATGACTGAAAGAGGCAACACAGAGTTGTAATTAGAAAAAAAAAGAAAATTGAAACTAGTTTGAGCAAATTTTTGGAAACAGAAAGAAAAGTAAAGCTTAACTCATTTTTCATTAGTTTGAAAATCACACTCTTTGATAGATAAGAAACGCGTCAGGATCAAAGAGATTAACTTAAATCTTCTAATGCCGGTCTCATCGAATGATGATTAAAAATCCTTCATATTTTATATTTAAAAAAAACCATTTTGTCCAAACTACAACAGCGAGGCTCTGTGAGCGGAGCGAGCGTTACGTTAAACTGCAGCTGACAGTTATGATGCTGACAATATAACAGAAGAAACTTTTAACAAGCAAGAAGCGGAAAACAATTCACTCACCTTTCTCCTTCGAAACTAGAACAAGTTTTTATTGAGAAAGACGGTGAAAACATTGCTCCATTTTTATGCTTTGTGTTCGCCTTAATGTGGATTTTATGAGGAGATCTTTCTTCCTTTAAGAGAAAAACACAGACAACTTAGTGAACCTCCAGTGGTGGTCAATGTTGCCCCAATGAAACATGATAAATACGGTTTATTCTCTGTACAACTTGTGCCAATGAGACAGCACCTAGACTTGGTGCATACAGAGAGGATAACCTTTCATTCTGCAGTCTAGATCTAGATCTTCCAGAGTTTCTGGTCCTCTCTTATTCTCTCTTCCTTTTGAACTCACCTCATGAGTGAACTGAAACGGTCATAGAAGACTGATTTTCCGTCTGCTGAACCAATTTTGTGTGTGTTTTGAATAATCACCCTGTTGAAACATGGGTTTCTGGTGGAGTCCAGCAGATTACGCAGGTACAGGACGAGGCGCTCTCCCACACATTTCCTTCTCCGCTTCGCTCCAGTCTCACCGGTAGTGAACAATTATTTCCTAACCTAGAGGTTTTCTAAAGGTTTCATTTTCTACATGTCTCACTTTGTCATGGAGCTACGGCAGTAAAAAGTCAATTTATTTATGGGCTCTTTAAGACGTCTTCGCCACGGGCACCGACAGAAACGTTCACATGTCTGAGTTTCAGTTATTCCGACTTGACGAAATGCATCAACATCCATGGTGACGATCAGTCTTTGGCCCAATGGCCGCTGCGCAGAGAAAAGAAAACAGGTGATTCAAAGATAGAGTTAATTTGCTACAAGTTTATTCGAGCGTATATATAAAGTCTTTAAAGTTGTTTACATGTAACTTTTTTAAGTTGGAGCTCTTCTTTTTTTCCTCAGACGTTCACAATGAGGGGTGGAATCAATCACATTCAGATTTGGCTGTGTATTTTTTTTTTTCTTTTTGCAACAAAAAGGTGGTATTTAATCTGGGTGGAGGGATATCAAATATTGGACTGATGTACAGTGCAACCCTGTGAAAGCAGGTTCCACTGATAAAACCTTGTAAAGCAGGTGCTGCGCAAAAGGTTTTAAAATAGGCTACTTCTGTTGCTGCTGTGAGCCGTGTGTCACAGCCTCTGCTTCCGCTCCAGCTGCTCTCTGTGTCGATAAGCAGGCCAAATCAGCAGGCCAAGCCATAATAATTTCAAACTGTTATCAGTGCACCGACATGCATCTGTCCCTTCCACCTAACGCCGCATCTCCGTTTTACTCTCTCTCTCTCTCTCCGCTTTCTCCAATGCCTCACCGAAGCTCACGGTTTAAACAAAGAATCGCAGGTTCAGGTGTTGAGTTTTAGGAGGAGTTGCTAGGCAGATTTAGCAAAGTCTGAAGCAAGAAGAACCAGGTTTTTCTTCTTCTTCTTCTTCCACTCGATGATGTAGAAAAAGCCGTGACTTTTCTGTGGACATCAGTTTACAAGTCTTGCTTCAGAAAAGTTTGTTGTGTCATTCCAGCAAACGGATATTTGTTGTCAAGTGTTTGTGCTACAAAATTTCCATTTGTGCTGCTCTCATTTTAAAGACGTTGAGAAATGTTTCCAGAGGTCACGAAAGGTCAACCACCCCCTGCTGCCTCTGCAACCTATTTCAAGTCAGATAAAATTGGTGTGAATCAAATTGACTTTCTTTGTGCAGCAAAAAAAAAAAAAAAAAATTGTTTGTGCTGCTTTGGCTTTGAAGATATTAATGAAAGTTTAAAGGTTGTTTTGATTTAGTAAAATGTGGGGGTGGGGGACTGGTTGACCTTTAAAATTTTATTAATATCTTTAAAGCCAAAGCAGCACAAACAAAACATTTTGCAGCACAAACGTAGTCGAGTTGATTAGCATCAATTTTATCTGATTTGAAGAAGATGGTAGGGATGGGGGTTTATGACCTTCCATGACCTCAGGAAACATATTTTTATATCTTTAAAATGAGAGCGGCACAAACGAACATTTTCACTGCACAAACATTTAACACCAATTTTGTCCGATTTGAAGAAGGTGGCCTTTTGGATTTGTGGACCAATCGTTTTCCCGTCCACCGATTCTCCACCTTAATCTCTGCAGCTCCTCTCGACTCAACGTCACGATGCTGTTTGTTTGCTGCCGCTTCGCTCGATGCTTTGCATTTGCAGCACAAAGCAGCAAACCGTTTTCCCCCCCCAACAGTCAAAAATGTGTTTCAAGTTCAGCTCTTCCGGAGGCCTTCATCCTGCAACAACACAACACATTTCATCGACACGCAAAGCCAATAAAAGCAACACTTCTTGTCAGATTTTTTTTTTCTTCTTCTTCGTCTGATTTGGGTTGTAGGGCATCTGTCACAGACTGTTTTCTCGAAAGTGGTAGCGGGACAACGATGAGTGCTGCAGCTTGTGTGTGTGTGTGTGTGTGCATTGCGCATCGCTGGATAACCAGCGGGGGTGGCGGTGGGGGTGGTGCGGCACAGTTTGATACCAGGAAATAAAAACAACATTCCAAAGAGAATAATGCAGCAGGAGGAGGAACCCGGTTCTGCCGCCGTCCCCCTGGCATTGCTCGCCACAGCCTGTGAGTGTCTGAGAGCGGCTGAGTGTCGCTGCCAGCTTTTTGGGGCCTCTCTCTCTCCCTCTCTCTCTCTCTCTCTGTGTGTGTGTGTGTGTGTGTGACAGCTTACGTACACACACGCTTGTCCCGCAGCATCGGAGTGAATCACACACTCGGAGTCACGTAATTAACGGCATTTTCCACTGATTCCTGTCCACATTTTCAAAGAGCACGCATTAAAATTTCCAACTTTCCAGCACATCATGTAGGAGCCCCCACCACCATATCTTTGCTCTCTCACCCTGATGCTATTACATCTCCCTCTCCTCTGATAATTGCTCACACTTTCAAACACCTCCCTGTGTAATTATTTCCTTCCCCAGCTTCCGCTTCGTTTTATTATATTCTCCACCTTCGCTGTCCTCCCCCCTTTGTTGCTTCTTATTTAATCTTACTTCATTTTTTGCCCCCCCTCCTCCAGCCTCGCCCAACCCGCCGCTACCTCCACGTATATATCCTCTCTCCATCCCCTCGCACACTTTTCCTTTCTCTCTACTCTGTCTGTCTCTGTTAAATGGGTGCGCTGACCCCATTACAGGGTGCCGGTGCTGCCGAGCGGCGAAGAAAGAGGAGGCGAGAGAAGGAGGAGCGGGAGGAGGAGAAGATGGGAGGATGGATTGTGTTTTGTGTGTTTGAATGGGATGATTAATGAGCGTTGCCTGCGGAGGGTGTTATCCCCGCTCCGGACCAGTAGGGACACCGCAGGGGTCACCTCTGGGTCGCGCGTACACCGAGGCCGCTCCGCGCTTTAGATACACACAAGAGTCGCGGCGCTGTGCAAACAGCGCACCGCGCGCTGCCATCACTGCTGACATTATCATTAACAACGCCGGGACGGTGGGTTCAGAGGGGGCCGCAACAGCAAACACAACCCAGCGGCTGGGAGTGTTCACAGTTCACCAGGCGGTTGTTATGTGACTCGGCGGCGCCGCTGCGGTGGGACACTTCTCCTCCTCGGGCTACCATAAGGCTTCCCCAACGATTAACTTGCAAACATCATTGATTTAATTTGATAACTTCATTACACCAGGATTTTTTTTTTTAAACCCTGACATTAAATGTTGTGTTTGTCAGACAGCTTTTATTTGTTTTTTTTTTTTTAATAATCAAGCATTGTTTGTCAGGATAATTATTTTTCCAATTATAGTGTTCAGTGAAATCTATTTAATGCTTTCTCTGAGGCCTAAGAGAAAGTAATTCTCCTTAACTCCCTTTGAGTCCTCCTGCAGAAAGGATTTTACTGAAATCGAAGACTTTTTTTGTGTGTTTCAACGCGTTGCGCATGCGGCTGTGTGCAAAAGTCAAAGGTTACTTCTTTAACCGAAGCCTGGCGAACGTGTCCGTGCCCCTGAACGTCATGAGATTTTGTCACGTTTTATGGACAAAACGTGACAAAACGTCACAATTATGCATTCTTCACAATGCATAATTGTGAAGAATAAGGAAAATTTCAAAACTTTTTTTTCAGAATGAAACTTGGTTGATCTTTTATTTTCACCCCCCTTTACCTTGATTCCTTAATTTAATCCAGTGCAAATCCGTTTTTTGTTTTTGTGTTTCAATTGTTATTTGCCAAAATGTCTATATTGGCATTATTTCCTATTATTTCCTAGGAAATAAAAGGAGTGAGTCAGAGTGGATAACTCAAGTTCATCCACTCTGACTCACTTCCCACAGCATGACAATGCCACCACCATGTTTCATAATGGAGTTGATGTGGGATGACGTAGATTTTCCACACACACAAAGGGTCAGATTTACATATTCCAAGTAGTTGCTTAAGAAAAAAGGAAAAGAAACAACAAATTGCATGCGCAGTTAGTTGTTCTTGCAGTCGATTGCGCCTGCAGAAGTGGAGCAGACCGCCCTCTTGTTTAATGAGGATCCTGCTTGTGCTGCTGCTGCCATCATGAAGAGTGTCTGAGAGGGAAATGCCATTAAAGAAAGATGAAGTCATTATGCTAAAGGTAGAATAATAATAACAGATAATAATAAGTACACAGCTCTAAACAGACATATTAAACATCCCCCTGAAGCGGGTTTTCTTTCTTTTTTTTTTTTTTAGTTTGATGGTAATAATCTGTCCAACTCAGACATCTATTGCATGCAGAATTTTTTGGAGCATGCAGGTACCGGTATATATAATCTACATCACATTTTCTGGGATAAATAGATGTTGTCCTGCACTGCATCAAGGCATATCCAGGGTTTCCCCCAGAAAACTTGCTAAGCCCTGTGGTCGGGGCGCTAAGGCAGTCAGTCATTCAGCAGCCTGTCGTGTTTTTAGTTAAAAATGTTTAAAGTTGACGGGAAATTTGAAAATATCACCTGATAATTTTGTGTTATTGGAAGATTAATGCTTGAATATTGACTATAATCTCTTAAAAATTGCAAACATTAAAAAAAATAAATAAATAAATAAATAAAATAAATAAGCAATGCTAAGTCTGGTGGCCTGCCAGGCTTATAATACACCGAGGAAACCCTGCATAGCAGCATGCTGTCTTAAAGTGACAGCGTGCTTTTTGTCACTCTTCCGTAATGACCAGATTTTCTGTTGGGTTGGGTTCTCTTTAAAGGTTTTATAACATAACCCTGAGTTAAACACCTCCATCACTTAATTCCTGATCTTCCCGTTGTGTTACTTCACGCAGTTTGATCACTAATCTGTGTTTGTATTGAGATTAAATCACATTAAAACTCACCAATCACTCCTTAGGTGACATTTTAGGCTGGTTGGTTGCACTGGATTTACTTTGAGGCATCAGAATAGAAGGGGATAAATACAAATCAGTGCCACTCTTTCCAGACTTTTATTCCTGAAAGTGTTTTTTTTTACGGTTCTTTAAAGTCTTTTTCTGTCCAGTTTTCTAAGCTGGCCAAGTTTGAGCTTAACCATAAAACCCATGAACAAATGTAAGGCCTTAAAAAACTTCAGCTGAATAGTTTTGAGTCATTTCTTTTAGAAAAAAAAAAAAAACTCCAGCAATGACCTAATATAGCACCTGAGTGATGCGTCATTCCTCCTCTGCCAACCAACAGAAATCACTTGATTGTTAAAACGCCGTTTTATTTGTGAAACTCCATTATCTCTGGAATTTTTCATGTCCAAAAAAAGAGATGGGAATAAATCGTGTCTGAGATTGTGTATTTGCTTGGTAATGTGTGGACAGAGCACCAATCCATGTTCTTCTCTCAGGCTTAGAAGCCTTTTTGTGCCTGAATGATTCATATGTCACCGTGAAGTGGCTCACCATTTTAAAAAAATAAAAAGTCCCCCCTCGATACTGGAGACGTTCAGAGTTGGAAGTGCTTCTGAAAATTAGGTAAAATAATGCAAATTTTGGACACAACAACAACAACAACAAAAACAGATAAAAACATTCCAAGTAAAGAGGAGATATACGCTGCTCTGTGTGTGTAGATAAATGGTGCAGTCATGGATGAATAAAGCTATTTCAATGACTTTGTTGTCCTCAGTACGAAGTGTCCAAATATACGCATAGAGAGCCCAAAGAAATAACTGCATGGTGCAGAACAAAGCCGCAAACCAACTCTGAATGGCTGCAATTTTCCAAAACAGAGACGATTCGACAGAGAAAATCCCCGCATGGGTTCTGGATCAATTCTGAAAACCATTGTTAGCGAACACAGTCCACAAATACAAGTTAAAACTTGAGAGAGAGAGAGAGAGAGAGAGAGAGAGAGAGAGAGAGAGATACAAAAAGTAAAAAAAAAAACAGAGGATAAAAACAAGGAAAAGCAGACTGAGAAACGTCGCTTCCTTGTGACGGTCCGAGCTCATTTCCGGAGCGCTGAGGTGAAATGGAAGAGCGCCCCTGTGGTCAGACAGCATCAAAATCAAAATTTGTTTTCAAAGTCATGGACTCTGCCGCGTCCTTCAGGTTAAGAAGGAGAGGCGCCATATGGCTTGTTACTGTATGCTCACTAAATTTAAGAACCAGCATCTGTCACGGTGCGGCTGCAGTCGTGCATATGGCGCCGGTGACTTAGACATCTGCGGAGGCTCCGTTGCTGTTCAACAACGTGTCTGTAAGTTAGGTGGCAACATATGCCGCCATGCAGACGTCCTCGTCAGAAAAGCCCCGCTTTGTAAAACCGCAGCGTGTTTATTTATGCGTTTATTTTATTAATTTGCTCATCTACTCGGATGTGGCCATTTTGGCTCCACATGATCCTCGTAAACAAGGCGATAAAATGCGAAACCAGATACTCCTTTAGCTTTTCGGGGCTGTAAAAGTGGCGCAGTTGGACTTTTCTGTGTGGAGTCTTAACTTTTCTTCTAGATCATTCTGGCTTCCTCGCCATGTCCCAAAAATATACACTTTAGCACTCTAAGTCGCCCTTGGGAGAGAGTATGTTTATGCAAAAATAATTCAGTGTACGAGCGCTGACTCGATTTGTTAGCTCTCACTCCCTACAGTAGCCTACCACTGTAATTGTGTTTCTTTTTTTCTTTTTTTTTTAATAAAAATTGTATGCACACATTAACCAACTTTGAGCAAAATAAAAAAAATACAAGTAAAGTCAATTTTGTTAATATGAGATGGGAATAAAAAACACTTTTTTTCTGAAAACAAACAAAAACTAAACTAAACTGAGGATTTACACAAAATGCATCATGTATGGCAAGGAGTTGAGTTCATAATAGCAACATAGATTGTTGCATAATGTTTCCACATAACAGAGCCTTAGGCTTAAAATAATAATAATAATAAAAAAACACATAATCAATGTTCACCCATATTTGACTCTTACAGGCTGGAAAACGATGAACCTCCAGGATAAAGACAATTCAATCTGGAAAGACTCAGACGAAGAAAAAGGAACAATTAAAAGGTTTAATGACAGCAATGAATAACAGTTCTTTGGCGCTCGGGCCCAGGCAGCTGATCTGAGCTGAGATTTGATGTGAACTCGATGAACATCCCGATAACCGATTAGGGATGCTCTCCCCCCGGGGCCCGACACTGGTGGTGGTGGTCAGGGAGGGTACCATCCTGGAGAGCCGAAGGATGTGGGTGGAGAAGGGGAGGTGGTGGGTTGAACGCAGCTGGGAAGCGTCTGACGGCTTCGGTGTGGATCCTTTTATGCAGAGCTTGATTGATGATTGGACACGCCGGGTGAGGTCCAGAGCTGAGGTCGGAGATGAGCATAATGCCGATGGGCGAACGGAGGTGATGGAGTCTTCCAGGATGAATTTTCGCTATCAGCTACAATAACGGAGACTAGCAGCGAGGAGGTCATAACTTTATCATTACTTTGAGTGGTGAGATTTAAATTCAATTCAGGTGTTTGTCAAAAACATCGTATTTTACCAGCAATCTCTGCGGCAGCATTTTGTTGTCTTGAAAGGATGGATGTGAAACACAAAAATCATTCGATCCTCCGGGGATTAATATACTTTTTCCTTGCTTTCTGTTTATTACTGCCAACACAAGTCAACTTCTATTTGCACTTCTTCCCATTTACGAAGCCAATGCAGCCAACAAAGATTGGCTGAAAATGTGAAGTGACCCCAGAAAAAAAAAAAAAAAAAAACTTGCTGCATTAAGTAGTTATTGCTCCCTCTAAATATAGTTTATCATCTGCCAGGATTGCATGAAGTGCAAGCTGCAAATGTACAAAACATCACAAGGTTAACGATTGTTATGGGGACAGCAGTCGTTCGCCTGTATTTCTGTTTTGTTTTGTTTACAAAAAGCAATCTTTTTGTAAAAGAAAAAAAAAAATCAAATCCCCACAGAAGATTTTAAGTTGTGTGTTGTAGTGGAAACTGCGCAACACTTTGTTCTGCAAAGCCACAGAGACGAGCTGGAGAAAAACCCGCCTTTCTCTCTCTCTCTCTCTCTCTGTCTGTTGCAGAGGGAGAAGATTGCATCTATTTATTTACACAACCTCGCGAAACGAGTTGTGCGACACAGTGCGGCGCACGGCTGTGAAGTTTGTGGGAAATGATTCGTAGTTTCCTCTCTATTCACTGACTTTCTGTCAAAAGAACGCATTCCCGTGGCATGATTCTGCCACCACCGTGTTTCAAAGCGTACAGTGAAACATTTGCAGGGAATTTGTCAAATCAGATGACCTCCAAAGGCTTTGGAGATCCACTGGGTTTTTATTTAAGGTGGAGGTCTGCACTGGGCTCACCACTGCGGCTCTAAAAAACCCCAAAGGAAACGTTTTTGACGATGTGCGCGAGAAAACGTGGTTGCTTTAGACTGGGCAACCTGTCCGTTTTTCATTTCACGTTTTTATAGAAAAGGTTCACATCATTCAATTCTTTTGTCTTTTGTATTTGGGGGGAGTTTCCTGGGTATTTATTTTGTTCAAAAATCAAAAAATAGAAATACGTTTTGGTTTCATTTTGTTAGCTTTTGTAACAAAACATTTTATGTATCATATATTTACAAAATGATATTTTTTCTGTCTCTAGGTGAGTTTTATGAGGTCATATCTATCTATCTATCTATCTATCTATCTATCTATCTATCTATTTTGTTGTTTCAACACCACTGAATTTGCAACACCTGCAACGAATTATGCAGATCTTAAAGTCGGAGCTGTTCTGATGAGAAAAGAGGATTTTGCGTGTTGCCGTAGGCTCTTTTCGGAGGTGTGAATCCTTTGAAAAATGCTTTTTTTGGAGTCTGCTGGTTGCCTTCGTTTGTGTTTCTCTCTTTCATTCTGTCACTCTGCAGGACGTTCTTCCTCTGCCTCTCCCCCACACTCGCCGCGTGCGCCTTTGTCGAGGCGGCTCTTGCGTGCTCCAGCCACATGTGGACAGTGGATGGCAGAAGAAATTTCACTCATTCCCGGGCAATGATGAGAGCCGATGGGAGACCGGGGCGTAGCTGTCGCCGGCTGCAGCAGCTGAGAGGACGCCGCCACAAATCATTTCAAACCGCATTAGGCCACCGACAGACAAACCAAATTATGCACAGGTCTATTTTCAGCTTTGCTTTTTTTTTTATTTTATTTTTTTCCTCTAACGTTACAAACTGCAGATTTTGGTCAGATTAGAGTAGGCTGCTGCAGATAGCCAAATGATGAATTAAATAAACACCCAGCAAAAAAACCCAAAAAGGGACAGGCGTGCAATTTATGCCTCTTTCCAAACCTGAAGAGGTTTTTAAATATTGCAATATAAATGCAGCATTATCACATCTACAGCTCCAAGTCTTTGCCTTCTGCTACCCAAATAATGGTTTTGTTGAAGACCAACTCACACACACACACACACACACACACAGATTTACCAGTTGTCGTGCAAGAGCTGGTCTGAATGGAAGCTCCATTTTTTATTTTTTTTTACTCCCAGCTCCATCCTTTCAACAAGTATTCTTTTCAGTCCTTATTACTTTAATACACCTCACTGCCTTCGAGCTCTCTTCCTTTTTTTCTCTCTCATTTCAGCCTCATAGAAACACTGAAGCGTGCGCACTCACCTTTTCCTTTTTTCTCCCCCCCCCATCTGCCTCAGTCTATTTCACAGTGTTTTTCTTTCAGACTCTTTCTCTTACTTTCTTTCACTCACAGTCAAGCAGAGGATCAGAGAGGCTGAATTGGACACTGTTTACAGTTTATCTGAGGGCGAACGCTTCACTGGATTGGACTGGACTCATCTTCTTCTTTTTTTTTTATTTCCACCTGCGGTGACAGCGGTCAAAGCACTTGGATTTATTTTTAGACGCGCTTCTCTCGTTCAGTTGCGTCGAGTTTTATTTTGGTCCGGGGTACTACAAGCGTGTTTTATTTGGATTTCGTGTGTAAAGCCGACACAAAGTAGTGCATAATTGCGAGAAGAGACACGTGCATTAAAGGCACTTTGCTGCTGCGGGTCTTTTCACGTCTCCAGCGGCTTTGTGCAATTAGAGGCTTGGCGTCTGAAACTTTAATATGTTTTGATTTAAGCTACAAATGCTGTGAATGTATACTTTGGGCCCATCCACCACCAACAACGCCAACACCGCCGCACATTTCAGCAACAAGCCGACAAACAAACAAACAAACAAAAAGCATACATGCACTGCAGAGGAAAGCAATGAATTAAAATGCAGTCAAGTTTGACATTTTCTGACTTTTCTTCTTTTTTTTTTCTTGAGGGTGAATATGATTCAGTTAAATATGAAATGCATTCCCCCCTCATCCTATGCCCCCCCCCCCCGTGGTTCAGGCCTTGCGGTAATTAGAGTAGAAAATCCCTTGTGGAAAACAAATGAGCTACTAACAATCACTTATATTGGAGCCACAACTGGAACAAATTCAGCTTAAACGAAATTTAATAAACTTAATATTTTCAAACAGGGTGGAGGAGGAGGAGGGGAAGGGGGAAGATATTTGCTTTCAGAGGGGGAAAAAAAAAAAAGCACATTGAAGCTCCGCGACGCTTCACTACATCAGAGCTTTCTTTCTTTTCTGGCTGCTGGAATATTCCTGAGACAAGGCTCGGTAATTGTGGTGATGATTGTGGGAGATGAATCCATAGAAACCTTGATTTCACAAACGAGGTCCTGCTCTCTGAAAGAAGCAAAATCAAAGGACTGTGTGAAATATTTCATTCCTTAAACTTTTATTTCCACAGCCACAAAGTCATTGGTATGGATTGTCCTTCTTCTTTTTTTTTTTAAATTTGTGTGAAGCTTCTCTTTCACAGCCAATCTCAGCTGAAACTGGTAGACGGCAGAAATGATGAGAAATCACAACTTTGCAACACTTTGATCAGTTAAAGCTAAACTTGGCAAACTTAATTAGTGGCAAGTAAACATAAAAAAAAAAGAAATACAAACATCTTAGCAGTTTGGGAGGCTGGCAAGAAAGTGTGTTAGAGTAAAAAGTTTTGACATTTTCAGCGTATCGTGTTGAAAGTTAAGATTTTTTTTTACTTTTAAGGAACGTTTCGGACAGCAGATGCGACTCGAAGATACATCCTCAAAGAAAACTTCGGGAAAAACAGTTTGTTTTGTAGATCCTTTTCTTTTTTGCTTGTTAGACTTTTTTTTTTAAAGAAAACGAAATATTGATGAATTATGACCTTCCATATTGGACGAGCCAAGTAGGCAGTTTTTTTTTCCCCTAATTCCCCGTTTCACCCCGCCTTCATTCATCTTCCTCCTCGAGCTGCAGCTTTGACATTTTATCTTTTTAAATGAAAGACCTCAGCTCTGGAAGTACCCCCCCCCCCCCCATTTAATGCTGCACATTTTTATTACCCACAAAATGAAGACTAATGACTTTTGCAACATCAAATTTTTTTTTTCCTGTCTCTTTTTTTGAGCAACTATCACACTATTCTCCAATTTGCCCATTTAGGTGCTTTTGACCAAAACACCTGCAGAATGCAGATGCTCCTCCCCAGACGATTAGCATTCTGTTTGGTTCGGTTCAACTGTGTGCAGCGCGAGCGAAGGAGGATTTCATCTGTGTGAATAACGGCAAACCACACCACACACAACCCAAGGCAAGGAATATCTGCAGAGAATGTTTGCACAGTGAGGTAAATTCAGTGGATCTCGGTCCAGGAGGGGGTTGGGGGAGGACTCATGCACCACTGCAATCTCCTCCATATTTTGTAACTGCTTTGCAGCGCCTGTTTGCTTTATTGCTGCAAAAGATTTACAAAGTGCATTGCGATAAATACCAGCACAGCGATTGTGTTAAAAACGGAGGAGCAAAGTAGGAGAAAGTTTATGGCAACCTGCCAACAGTTCGAGCCTCTTGTTTCATCCTGAGTGCAACCCACCTGGAGGGGCTGCAGACACCTAAAGTCTGCATGGGAGCCATTTGTTGCAATATTTTATATTATATAAACACTATTAACTCTTAATTCACTCACTCACTCAGTCCTCACTAGAAAAAAGGAAGAACTCCACCATTTTGTAATCTGCTGCGTGTCGTGTTTCACTCTTTTTCTTTACCTAAAACTACCTCCGATTTCAGCAGACGGTATTTTTTCTTCTTCTGTGCAATCTGCATAAAGACCACTGGTTCCTCTGGCAGTATTTCATGTGAAGGATTCAAGCATATTTCCTCATTCATAACCGGACAGACGTGCAGAAAGGCATTTGACTCATAGACCTATGTCTATGTTCAGAATGAGGGAGAAACAAATTCATTTTTTTTCCTCAATAGTTTTACCTGTAGATGTGGTATTTTAAAATCTTTCAAAGATTCAGCCTTTTTATTTTTTATCTCTTATTCTCGACATAAAATATGAAGCGGTGTGAGATTCTCATGGCAGATAACCTTGAGCACAAATACCCCAGTTTTGACATTTGTTCTACTTTTTAGATCCTGAAAGAATAAATTACAATACATTTCTAACTAACAGGTAGATCTGATCAGTCCAAGCTCCGAGAAACAAAAAATAAATAAATAAATTATTATTTTTGGAAGCAAAACTCCTGTTTGGCAGGCTTTTGTAAAAAATGAGCTAATTAAATGGAGAGGAAAAAAAGAAGTGGATGATGTTTGGCAACTATTTGGCTGCTCTGGCGGAAATTTTTACAAATGAGCATTTCTATCCACATTTTTCAGTCACTTATTTTGCACTGAAGTTTTACCAGATACAAAAAAAAAAAAAAAAAAGACTAAATTACCGTTGTGTTTTAGTGTTTAATTCTGTACATTTGCTTCCTGGGTCTCTCAAGTAGCCTCATTACCTTTTTGAACTGAGCGAGTCCGTCGCTGAGGCGATCCGAGCTTCTTGGTCTTCTTCCGTCTTTAAGGCATTTTCCCACAACTCAGAGGCGAGCGAGGGCTCGTTATCCTGCTGTAAGAGAACCCGGAGGGTGGATCATGTCATGAGAAAAGGGAGTGTTAGCCCTCTTGGTCAAGGTGCCGGGGTAATTTGGGCCTGATGTCCAGTTTCAGAAAAGCAAAAATGCCTCCAATCTCTGCGGTTTCACTGTGGTTTCAGAACACCGAATCTCTCCCTTTTTTTTTTTTACTCCACAAACTCTTTTGTTGTTCCTGTGATTCCTTATGCTGAAGTTATTGTTTCTTTGGAACTTTGTTTCCCAGGCGCTTGGCTCCGTCTCCCCCCGTGGGAAACAGATAAAAGACGCTGCCCGTCCCCCTGAGAGCGATGTGAGGCAGCTTTCTTTTGACGGGAGTTTTGCTGATTGGAGCCTTGTGTTCTTTATTTAGCAAATAATGCCTCTGTGATAAAGTTTTCCTTTCAAATCCCTGCGAGCAAAGCCGCGCATATTGATCCTTTGATGGTGTCATCATCGCTCGTCTGCCTGATTTGACTTTTAATGAAACCAATCCGATTCCCACTGTTTCAAAAGGCCTTGCCGCTCCATCACTTGACTCTTCAAAAGTCCTTCTCTCGCCCGCTTCGCTGTAGCGGTTGACTTCTCTTAGCTCTGATGCCATGTTTCCGATTATTGGCGTGCAAATTTGTTTCCCCTTGAAAGTGGCATTAAGGTTGTATTTATAGAAGAGAACAAAAGGCTGCAATTAGACTTACTTGAAGAAGCCTCTAATGAGAGGATCTAGAGTCTCATCTTTCCAGTAAAGATTTTTCCTCAATCTGACAGTTGAGCAGCGCATTTTTATTTATTTATTTTTTAATCGCACGTGTTGTAATATTTCACATTTGACTGGTTGTAACATCTAAGAGTTTTATTTTTAGTCATGCAAACATATGATGTGATGGCAGACTTACTGTTTGTGCAGGTTTGTTCTTCTTCTGTGGAGACACGATCCCTATCGAACCGGATCAACTGGACTGATGGTAGAGAGACGAGCCTGCATGAGGCGGCTAACCTTAGCCATCAACGTTAGGAACCGCTACGCCCATCTCTATCCTTGCTGCTAACTCAAAAGAGGAAAAATAATGTTTTTAATAGCCTCTGGTGAACTGTGCTCCTCATGCCAGTATGCACTCTGCTAAATTTGACTGCAGGAAGATTCAAGGTCCAGAAAGATATGACCAGAAGGCGAAGGCTAAAAGCAACCGCTGCTACCGTAGGAGGTTGCGCCCCACAGTCGATCTGTTTCAGTAACTTTTGGAGCTCTGAGAGCTTTTTTTTATAGGACTGAGTGCTCGGTCTTTTGTTTCGCAGGCCGGTTTGAACTGTTGCTGAGACCGAACTGCAGCAGAAAGAAGGAAAACAGTCAACTAAGTATTTATGTTCAGTGTTAAAAGTATTCATACTCATTCGACTTGTTTTCCTCATTTTGTCATGGTGAAGTGATGAATTCGAATGTCATTTTTTGGGATCTTTTGTAAAAAAAAAAAAAAAAAAAAACAATGCTGCAAAACATCCTGAACACACCCCTTCAATTGTAAAGCATGGTGGCGGCAGAGTTATACCACGGGGAGGCTTTTCGTCTCCAAAGACAGCGACTCTTGGAAGAGTCGAGATCGACATGTCGACTGAGAAACATGGTGAGGAACCGGATTAATGGGTGAAAATAAATATATACAGCCAAATGTGTCATCAAAATGCCAAAACGGCTTAGTCAAAGTTCAGACCTACATCCAAAAAAGAACTTAAGTCAAGTTCCAGATGCGCTCATTCCGATCTGATTGAACTTTATCAATTCTGTAAAGAATAATTATCAAAAGTTTCAGATGTGGAGACATGCCACACGTTTCAGATTTGCAGTCATTAAAACAGTCGAGAGCTCTGTGCGTCATTTCTCTTGCGCTTCAGAATTATGCGCCGCTGTGCGGAGATCTGCTACATAAAATCCAAGCAAACTACAACAAAGTCTCCAACATAAGTTAACGTGAGAGCAAATACGTCTGCAAGGCACTGTGAATGGCAAAGGCCAACATTAGCTGATGTCGGTGTTGCAGCAAGAGTGTCTGCTTGTGTTACAGTGACGGGGCGAAACTCCCACCAGGCAAAGGCAGAGCCTGTCCTGTGACTGCTCTCTGCAGAGCCAAACAGAGCAGCAACCACTGTAATAACTGGAAATTTATTATAATACCTTTCAGAACACTATGAGCTTATGTTTTATTGAAAACACAAGACGCTTGCAGCTCGCACGAAGCTGATCCTCATAACGGCGTCTGGTGGAAATTCATGTAATCGTAAACACCGAAATGAGGTAGGAATAATTTGAAAAAACCCCGGCTTTATTTTTCTGTAACTCATCCCGCTGTAAATAAACATGTACTTTAAAAATAAAAAAATAAAATCTGGAGTGTCTTTTTACTGAACCAAAGGGATATTTTTTATTTTATTTTACCTCTTGACATTCAGTTTTCAGCTCGTTTGCTCCAATAAATAAAAATGAATATGAAATTCATCCCAAACTCTTTATTATTTCAGTCAGAAGTAGCTTGGGATGAATTTCAAATTTATTTTTAGCTTTTCATAATTTATTTGAGCCGTTATTTCATTAACGCATGGACTGAAATAGTAATATGCAACCTAGCAAATTAATTTAAAATAATGCAAAGCATCCTATTGAAGTGTCAGGCTTACACATAAATACAGCACAACAAACTCTAAAGTGGAGGAAAAATTCACACATTGATGCAGTAATTGATGCAAAATGAACCCCAACCAAACACTGAGTTATTAGAAACGGACGGTCGCTTTGCTGGCACAAAACCTGACCTTTAAGCAAAGTCCATAAATCTTCAACAGGATTCAGGGAAACCGAATTTCTAGCCTGAATTATGAAGAATCAGATGTGACTTGTGTTCAGGATTATTGTCCTATTGAAGCAGCCGGCTATGTCCAAGTTTCCTCTTCCGAGGTGTTGCTTTGAGGAGAAGTGGAAGAATGTGGATCTCCATCTATTAATACTCCATTAGTCCAGTTTGACGAAGCCATCAGACCCACTGGTCGTGAAACAAATATTCAGCATTTGTTTCACTACCTCAGGTACTTAGACAATGCTGAGAAACAAGATATTTACTACCTGCTGCTCGTTGTTATCTCGTCTCCCCAGGTCCGTTAATGTCGTGTGTAAAAACCATAAAGACAACAGTCACTGTTCAACTTCTCAATCAGCTAGAATTTATTCAAACAATCAAGTGCATAAAATCACACCAACAGCTCAACATGACCATCAAATACCAAGCCAGAAAAGAAACATTAATTACCTGAGAATAAATACAAAAAGACGAAGACTCGCCTTAAGACAGTTCAACCACAGCTGTTTTAGCCCAGTTACTTTTATATCAAGGTGTGTTTCTACTGTCTGATGCGTTCTAACGTATGAAGCTATCCTCCTTGCGTACTTTCCCAGGGTACGAACAATAGATGTGTTCATTTTCATACAGAAACATTTTACTCAAGAAAGCGGGACCAAAGTTTATCAGCTATCTGTGTTTCTCATTTCAAACTGCCTCAAACTGGCTCTCCTGACCTCTCCTCTGACCCAGTGCATCAAACAGCAGATTTTGATTATAAAAATTAGCACATTTCATATAATATCTTCAAACTCTTATAAAACAGACATGAGCAGTTTCAATACCAAAACATCTGTTACTCTCTGATTAATTTTCAACTTCTTTGGTTATAATGAACTAAAACATTTTCAGATGAATATATGACTTATAGACTCTTAAAATGTGATCTAATATAAAACAACTACTGATAAGACTAATTTTAATCAAATCGGGATCATTATATCTAAGAAAAATGTTCTAGTGATTAAGTTACATATTGATTAAACTATGAGTCTAAACTTCGGCCTACTCAAAACAATCGGGATCAGTCTAATAGTTCAACATGCGCTAAAGATAAAGCTAAAGCTAGCATTAAAACTAGCATAATAAAACTAATATTTGCAACACTACTAAGAACAGTACATAAGAAGTACTGTTATGTTTTAAGACTTTATCTATATGAGTGGAAGTCATAGAGAACCTCACCGCAGACAGGAAGCATAATCCAGGTAATAAGAAGTCCATTAAGAAAGTAAGAGCATAAAACGTACACAGCAGCAGTAACAGGAATCAAGCATTAAAAACGATGAAAACATGGAGCCTATGGAGACTTTTTTTAGGGAGCTAATAAAATCAAATAGTGTAAATACTGCGGGGAGGGATTACTGTTTTATGGAACCGGGTAGAACTAATTACAGCCTGCAATTTCAAATATCGTACGGGACTTGAACATGTCACACTGCAATAATGGATGATGATGCCAGAATGCACGATTTGTTGCAGCGCAATTGTCTCAGACGGATCCAACCGGCATATCGGTCCGTCAATAAATGGACAGCAGGCTGTGGATGTTTATGTGCTCATTATTAGAGTCTGCTGGAAAAACCAGCGAGAGGAGGAAGAGGGAAAGGAGACAGAGACGGAAACCTTCATGCACTGCCTGATTTAGAAAAAAAAAATAAAAATACAACTCTGCTCGACTGTCGCACCGGCTTAAGGGGGAATATTAGAGGCTGAAGCAAATGGGAGGCAGACTCAATAAAATATTGGCTACAAGTAGAGACATGGATCAGGAAAAAAAAGAACCACCACCAAGGATAGAAATGAACAAAAGTGACAGAAATGCATAACACAAAATATGAACTGCTTTTAATTAACTAAAATCCTTCATTTGACAAGACCAACGAAGGATAGGAGTTGCCAAATCTTGATAAAACAAACTACCAAACATGCTTCTTGTCACTGTGAGCTTTAAAGTGTCCATTTTAGAGCAGAAACTTCATTCCTGGTTGACACACTGTCAGTTCAAGCTGGTATTAAGCTCACAATACTGTGGACGGGGACACGGCTTAGACTGATGCCTCGTTTCCACTGAGCGGTAAGGCCTGGGTGGCTGTGATTCACTACGCTACTTTGTTTACGTTGTAGAAGCGGCTCGCACAACCGCACCATTCCTCCCCCCCCCTTCCTCCTCAGCAGCTTCTGGCGTCACGCAAAATATCCCGTCGATTCGGGAACAGAGAAGCGTCACGGCTCGAGACAAACACGGCACCAGTGCATCGGTTTTGTCGTCTCACTAGCATGACGCAGCGTTTGGCATCGGGGGAGGGAGGGGGTTTAACCCTGCCTTCCCAGTAAGATGCCAGCTGGCAGTGGAAATGTTCTCCTGAACGTGCCAGACCATAAAACACCGCATCGACCCACGCCGTACTGCTCAGCGGAAACGATTCAAATGTTTCTGGAATGGTTCAGAGCTCGGCCTTATAAAAAATTCATGCACTTTGCTGAAAATCTGGTTTCTTGGTAGAATACCTGCCAATCTGAGTAATTGTTCCACGAATTGTTCCAGGAAGAGAGGTCAAGTATTCTGTCAAACTTATTGTTGATGGCAACAAATTGGTGTTGCTTCTCTTTGATTTGCTGAGAGTCATTTATAAAAAAACAATATGTTATTTGTAAATGTAGAATCTTAACGTCTATAAATGTTATGCTGCATTTTTTTTTTAAATATCACTGATGTTGTTTTGTTAGTCCATCCCTTAAAAAGGAAACGTTGAAATAAATTATTATAACCCAGCATTGGCATACTCCTCACGTCTAGACGAGGGTATATTCTGCACCAGATAGTTTAAAAGTGAAGCTATCCTTTTTCTTTTTTACGTGGCATAAATGCGGAAAATACAATGAGTCATTCCAAGCATTTTAGCTCAAGCTGCCAACTGAAACAGGAGGTGTTTTTTTTTACTACTTTCGTGTCTCCACTAGGTCTCCAACTAATGCAGCTCGAAGGCACCGTAGGCACGCTGCAACTGCAACAATGGCAGCCACTGCTGGACAATAAACCCCGAGAACAAAAAGAATCAGCATCACTGCCCGCGTCTGCTTGTGTTGTCCCACACGCGTCAGGTTGTCGCAAAAAAGGCAACAGCCCACACAGAAAACGGAACAGCCAAAGTCAAGCTGAGATCCTCTGTTTGCCCTCGTTTGTCTTGTTTGACAGCCACTGAGGTGCTTTTTTTTTCACAGCGTCCGACATCAACAGCATGCAGACGCTGCTGCAGCTCCAGGATGTTTCGTCTATTCAATGAGCTCGCAGTCATTCGATGTAAATGCAGGATGATGAGCGTTTGTGTGAACCTGAACTGTTGATTCATCAGTAAACAACCACATGAACACTTTCGTTCGGTTAGGTAAATGAATCTCATTGAGAGATTAATTAATTTCTGTGTTTATTCAAAAAGGGAAACTCAGGTAATGAAAAACCTGTATTTGTGAAGCAGAGTAGTCTCCTTTTTTTAAAAAAAAAAAAAAAAAGAAGTTTTTTTTAAAACTGCTTTGTAAATCCACTGCAAAAAAAAGTGTTTTTTGCAGTGGATTTACAAAGCAGTTTGCACTAAATGCATGTAGGAGGAATTCTGCTCAAGTGGAGCAATTTACATCTATTTGTTGCAGTTGTTTGCTCTTGAGCCTCAAATACAACCAAGGTTGTTTTTTTTTTTTTTTTAATCATTTTAAAGTTATTTTTAAAATGATATGAACCATCATGGGTCGACTGATTTGTGGTTTTTCTTCTCTTTCCTTTTTCTATAGCTTTAGCTACAAAGATGCTTTATTTCCTGGAATCATAGCCGATTTCAAAATGCCACTTCAGACCCCGCCTTCTCAATTCAAATCGGCCAATCACAGAGCGGAAAAAGAAAACAAACTCACATGAATAATAAGAGCACTGACAATTATTTATCAAAAGGAAACATCAAGCAAACATTTTCTGGCACAGTTTACAAGTCATTTTATTATTTCAACCACTTGAACTTTCTTCTAACTCTCAACCAATCAAACGCCAGCTCTCATCACCTCACTTCCTGTTAAAGACCTGGTTTGGAGACGGGCCTCCAAGATGGCTGCCACAGAGGACACGGCCACATGCTAACAAACATTTCAAAAGAAACGCTGATACACACTGGAACTAAAACAGAAAGGAGAAAACATGGCTCCCTAACTATTTATTCACCCGTGTTGAAAACTTAATTGTGCGTCAAACAATTTAGATATTAATGTCTCACTAAAACTGACATTTTAGTGGTTTAAAATTCAGAAGACACACAAATAGTAGATATGCATGGTGAGGACAGTGGCGTAAAAGAGCAGAAATGAATGAATTATACGAGTTTATAATGTTTGAATAAAACTTTTGGAGAAGAGAAGCATCTCTACAGTTTCTCTTGGCGCAGGAGGGTCGGGCACGGAGCTTCCTGCAACTTTACCAGCTGAGGAGGAGTTCCCATCCCCGCTTCTTCAGCTCCGATTTCACAGCTCTGGGATCTCCTTCATCCAGCTCCTTCATAATATATTAGGCAACTTGATGACGATCGCATCCGCGAACACACGCGGCTCCACGCACACAAACACCAGCAGATGTACACTTTTAATGACAGCTAATCATTAGCATTCCTTTTAATATTCATGCCTTTTTACGTAACCTTTACGTAAACAGGGACCTGTGCATGGATTTCTACATGCCCCACGCACGTGTTTGCGCGTGTGTGTGTGTGCGTGTGTATGCGTGTGTGTGTATGCGTGTGTGTGCAGCCAAGTCTTTTCTCTGTAGTTTCCCTCATTATGAGAAAGCCCTTTAATGTTTGTCTCCCAGTGGAGAGGGGAAGGGAGTGTGAAACTGTTATTGCAGGCAGAGAGAGTGAGAGAGAAAAATCTAATAGAGGCAGCCTGACAGACACTCCTGCTCATGCAGTATGATCTCTCAGAAGATGACATTTGCCTCGCTAGCGTCTGTGTGGGCACCTATACGTCGCCGACTGCGTGCCGGTGTGTGTGTGTGTGTGTGTGACCTCAGCAATACAGTCTCAGATGACGGAAGAATGACTTGGGTGTTTCAGAAGGTGGGGTGGGTTTGGAGGTGGATGATGGCTGGCAGGTGGAGGAGGCGTGAGATAAGAAGGCAGATGTGTGGAAAAGCGGGAGGCAAAGAGGTTTGAGTCGGTGAATAAAAGATGCTGTGGGGAAGTTGACGGCGGGCGAGGAAAAGACGGTCTGCGCCCCGTCAGGCTCTTACTGCATGCAACACTGAATGGGGAGACCTTAGGAATGTGCATGTGTGTGTGTTTTGTGTTTGAGTGGATCTGGGCATGCTCTGTTGGTCACCGATAACCCCACAGCACAACCGAAAGAGTCACGCTTTCCCTCACAGTCACAGTAGCGTGGGCACTCTCAGTGTGCGTCTGCATTTATGTGAATATCCGTGTGTGTGTGTGTGTGTGTGTGTGTGTGTGTGTGTGTGTGTGTGTGTGTGTCCATCTGCCTCCCTCTGTCGTTGTCTGCCTGCCTCAGCGTCAATCTGTTACTATATTCCCTGATACCTCTCCAGTATCAGAGGCCACGATTTAAAGCGGCTCAGTGGGCGCGTTGGGAGCCCACGGTTTGGGAAGAGACCGAGAGCTTGTTGCTCGGCCAACAGGATCCTCGTGGTCATTCCTGCAGCACAAACAACCGCGCAGCCAGCTGGAGAGCCAGGAGGCGTCTCGGTGAGCTGGCACCGGACCAAATCGCACAAGTTGTGCTGCGGCTATTGCTTTGCCCGAACCCGAGCGAGCAGGCGTCCTCGCCCGGTATGACGGCGCACACGTCTGTGCTCCTGGGATCTGTGTTTCTGGAGGACGGGGAGGGGTGTGTGTGTGTGTGTGTGTGTGTGTGACGGTTCCCCCTCATACGTGCGATGAGTTTGACACCTCGAGGCACAAAGGGACTGAATAAATGACATCATTAGAAAAAGAAATAAATAAAGTTCTGGCTGCCAGAGGTCCTCATTAAAATCCATTTTCTGCCCTGAGCCTGAGGGCAGAACTGACAATGTTTGCAGTTCTTCTACTCAACAGACAATAGCTGCAACAACAACGGCAGCGTTACAATAACGGCACTTCCTCCGTTTTTGTTGTTTTGTTTGTTTGTTTTTTTCTCATTGTGATGATACATTCACTGGCCATTTTATTAGGTACACCTTTCTGGTTCACACAATGAATGGATTAATCCATGGCTTCCCACCACTCCATCTGATTTTGGTCCTTCTGTTCTTCCTTTTTTTGTTGTTGTTGATGGCGTACGTTACGGGACGATAGGATTTTTGCTAACCTGGGACTCAAAAGGTTTTCAACGCACTCCAATGCTGCAGCTTCAGTCGTTAGCCGAAAGCTAATAAGAAATGTGTCAGGAAAGCAAAACTGGCCGCGTTATGTTTAGGAAACCCACCGGTTTCTGCTCAAGTCGCGGACAGGTTTATATTCACATTGGATTGGTATCTTCACAAGACCTCGAATTTTTATTTCACATTTCACTGACACGGCCGATTCAACCAGGATCAACGACGGAGACGATCGCTGCGATTTCCCACAAACGGCATGAGTGTGAATCGGGCTGCAGACGACTTTCTGACAACTAGACCAAACATCACACAGCCACTGGTTCACAGGGAGAGATCTGCAGTGGTTTTGTGGACAAAATTGCCACGTTAATGTCAAAGGTCACAGAGCAATGGTCCGGCTGGTTCAAGATAGGAAACGGCAGCAGCTCAGATGAGCGTCTGACACAACCAAGGTGTGTAAAATATGTTTGAACGCTCAATGGCTCAATGCACTGAACATAAGCAGATGCAAAAATCATGAAAGTGCGGCTTCATCCCTTCTTGTATCAACAGCTCAGCTCGTTTTGGGATATTTCACTGTCTCTTAATCACAACATACCCATTTTATTACGGCTGCTTCCAGCAGGTTATTTGGTCCGTGTCATGTTTAAAACTGGTTTATTCAATCTAACAATGAGTTCACTGAGCCCCCACTGTCAACACATCTCAGTCCAATGGAGCACCGACAGGATGTGCAGCTGCCAAATCTGCAGAAACAGCCTGATGCCATCATGTCAGTGTGGGCCAACATCCCTGAGGAATATTTCTGACACCGTGTTGAATCTGTACCATGAAGAACTGGGACACTTTTAATATAGGCAAAAAAAAAAAGAAAAAAAAAGGGGTCCAAACCCAGAACTGGCAACGCATACCCAATAAGTTATGCCTTTTTAATGGTTGTAATTAAAAACAATTGTTTTCTATTGAATCTGACTAGTTTGTAACGTGGATGTGGAGGCATTTGCCTCAGCGCTGCTCATATTACGAGAAACGGGGCAGAAAAAAAACAGAAACTGCAAGACTGTCAAGGATAAAAGCCAGCCACTTAATTCCCATTTGAGTTTTATTGATTTATTTTCCATTCAACCTTATCCAAGAAGTCTCTTGAAATATATTATCTCCTCTTCGAGGCAGAGCCGCGAGAACTGAATCACCTAAAACAAGACAGTGCAGTTGCTTTGAGAGGCACACAGAGGCGTTTCGATCTGCCTATACAGCAGAAGGTGAGGAAGGAAGGAAGGAAGGAAGGAAGGAAGGAAGGAAGGAAGGAAGGAAGGAAGGAAGGAAGGAAAGAAGGAAGCGGGGAAATGACGACGTGAACGCGAAGATATTTGACACCCAACACGTTAACATTAATTGATCGATGATTTGCAAAAACGTGTCACTGCTGAGGTGATGAGACATTACGGTTGAAGATGGCTGGGTCCAAAATACTGAGCTAAATATTTTACCTGCTGTCATTAGCTGAGGTTTTGTCACACACACACACACACACACACGCACACACACAAAGACAGAGTCTCTCATTATTCTGGTTCTGGTGATGCACAAACCACCGGCTAAGCTGGGAGTGTCACTCGGAGATGTGAGGTTTAACAAACAAAGCTTGCTACCTGGAAACAAAGGGATGTGCTAGTTACCGGGATCAAGGTAAACCAAGGTTTTAAAAAAAAGTTACCATGTCAGAACCGCTAAGATTTTCTGTCGTATCTTTCAGAAAAAGTGCCAGACTGATCAGAGCTTTTCCTCTCCTGTTGCACCGAGCAACACTTTGCTACAATTTCACCAAACACTTAGCCACGTTAGCTGGCGGATTGAAGGCTGTTAACGTCGTTCGTCGCTTTTAAGAAAGACAAATTTAACAGTCTGAAACTTTCTCCTGTCACAAAAAAAAAACAAATAAATAAAATAAAAAGAGAAACAGAGACACTCATGGTGTGGAAAGTAAAGAAACATGACTCATACTTTTTCTGTGCGATGCTCTTTTTGGAAATTACCCGAGGCGCGCTACCAGCAGCTTCTCTGTCAAGCAGCCGGCCGGAGGCTCGACCCAACCAGATAACCTGGCTAATGAAGCAGCTGACATCATTTTAATAAACTTTATTAAAAACAGAACAGCAAAAAGCCTGCCAGATGCTGTACAAAACAGTATTTTCTATGCAGTAAAACCTTTTACTTATACATCTAGCGCTGGTTTTCTCTGTGTAGGCTAAGCGACAAAATTGACAAAATTCTAATTTTTATATTTATTCCTCCAGTCTTGGTAAGTCAGATGCTTTTCTCTTTTAAATAAAAAAAAAAATCACATTTGCTGTACATGTTTGTGGGAAAACCTTGATGCCGTTGCTCTAAAGTGAGTATTACTCATAAGTGAGACTTTCATGCAGGAAAACGTGTGAAGGAAGTCTATTATTGTCGATTGTGAAGTATATCAATCTGCTGAAAGTTTATCGGGATGAAACAATCAGAATTTTATATGAAGTTGAACTTCTATTAACTTAATGATCAGACAAAAAGATTTGAGGTTCATAATTTGTCTTATATGCAGTTCAAGCATAATTTAAACAGCACAAAACAGAAAATCACCAGATGATAGATACTCACTGTATCTCTAAGATTTCCCAAAGACTGCCACCATTTCTAAGTCCAGCTTGATCCGACACAGGCAAAAAGATAAAACAGAGACACTTTGCTGCAGTCCATTCAGGTTTCCTCTTACTAGCATGAACACTTGAACGACTGAAAAAAAGATTAATTTGGTCAACGTCAACATTTTTTCAAGCATCTCTGCTTTATTATAGGATCACTAGCAAAGGTCAATGTGAAAATTTTCATCTTTTAAAACTCAGAAAATGTCCAAAATGTCAAAGTTTTTGCAAGCAAATGATCAACTTTTCAAACTCAAATTTCCACGGTTTCTTTTTCCTAGAAAGTTTCTGATTAATCTTAAAATTTCTGAGTTTTTTGGCAGGATTTTACTCCTTTTTTCTTCCCTCAGCGACCCTAACACACGCCGTCGTAGAGAGCCCTTCCGGTATCCGTAAGGCTGACTTACATCCACCTCTTGGTCACCGCCTTTACCTTTGCACATCGACTCAGAAGTGAAACAGATTTGATTCTCTCTCTCAGACTGACAGAAAGCCTCCGAGTCCAAACTCCCGGTGAACATTAATATCTTCCTCTGGGTTTACTGTAAGTTATCTAAAACAACGTTCAGGACCTTCATCACGCTGTCCATCCTCTGAGAAAGATGGAAGCCGTGACACAGTGTTGTGGCGGCGGTGAATCAGAGCTCTTGTCTGATTCATGTAAGCTCCACACCAGCCAATTGCTTTTACAGATTTATCTCGCCACCGTCATAAAAAACAGCCAAAGGATAACCGGAGGGACCATCAGGGGCATAACTCTGACCCAAATGGACCAGAAGAGTCTGACTCGAGTGTCTGTTATTTCTTGAATTTCAATCATGTACAAAATCAGCATTGATTTCCATCATTTTGTTTTGCTAAGGAGCCTTTTGGAAGTGGACCTCCACCCGGTGGCACACCTGGGGAACCGAGAGGAGAAGATGCTGCTGATCACGATCAACAAAAAGCAACTTAACCAGAGATTAACACGCCGTGAAAAGAAAATGGCACCAAACCACGACCGAGTCCCGCTCTCAGGCGCTTAGAGGGCAGTGACATTTTCATATATTTTTTATTTCAACAAAAAAAAAACAAAAAAAAAATCTCCCTGCAATCTTTCTACACGTTTTTGCTTTTAGCATTCATTGCTGAAAGCACTGCATTGCATTTTTATTTCTGTTCTGGAGAGCTGCTCGCAGCTTAATCCAAAACGCGGCTCTTTAACCCTTGTCGTAATGCACTGTAGAGTGAACTGTAGGCTAAAAACATCCTAATCAAGATGCCGATAAACGGCTACAAACCATCACAGAGTCCCTCCTTCAACTTCAGAAGAGCCTCTCTGTCATTAGGCCTGCTAATGATTCAGATCAAAGAGGGAGATCTAAGCTGAGTAATAATTTAGCGGATAAACAGCAGCACTTCACGTGACGAGAACAATGAACCCCTGCAAAGCCCTTCGCAGGATCAGCACGTCGGTCGGAGGGAGCAACAGTCAGAAGCCGTCAGTCGTCTCTCGACGTGTCGAACGAGCCCGTGGTAACAATCCTCTGCCACGAATGCAGCAAATTGATTAAAGCGTTTTAGATGCACTTGTTTTTCATCCGGCAAATTAGCAGCACTTCACACAAAGGCAAATATTACAGAGTACGGCTTTGCAGACTACCGCGAGGGCGACACGGGTCCGGGGTCCTCAATCTGGAATCTGGATACAATCTGCACTGCGGTAAAAAAAATAAAAAAAGATAAATAAATAAAATAAAACAGTCCCCATGTGCTTGTTCTCGTCTCCGATGCCTCTTTTTAATCAGCGATTTAATTTTTTTTCTTTTTGTAAATGACACTCAAATCATATAAAGTGGTTATTTCAATAAAATGTTTTGGCTCACAAGGAGGGGATTTTTGTTTGTTTTGTATTTGGTGTTGAAGAGGCTCCGGGTCAGTTTGGCCCCGTTGTCATTTTCATACCAGCACAAAAACAAACATCAGTTTACCTTGCTGTGTGGTTATTTTTTATTATTTATTTTTTGAAGAGATTTTTTTTTTTAAGTTTAACTAAGCAAATCCCAAAGTGCAACTCGACCAGTAAAAAGTTTTAAAACTGAACTGAAAGGTTTTTCACTTGCTTTGAAAATAGTACCAAATTTAAAACACGACTAATAGTTTATCTCCCCCTAAGCTCATGCAAAATTAAACTCAGGACAAAATGAAAACATTTCTTTCAGTGTTAAAGTTCATAATAACAAATGTGATTTCTGAAAGAAAAAAAAAATTATTTATAGGTAGATCTGACACAAACAGGGAAAAAAAAGAAGAAAAGCTAAATTTTAAGTTTATCAGACATCTGGTTTGTTAGCAGATATCCTGCAATGTTTTTACATTTATTGTATGCGTACCGTACACTGAAAACATCCTAATTCAAATTACGATGAATTTCCACAAATTATGTCTTACAGGCATTCATCATAATCAAATAAAACTTATGAGAAATAATAAAATATGTCTTGGACGAGCAAGAAGCAGGATTCTGCAGGAATGAAGACAAGTGGAGCAGATAAATGAACTTTTCCAGTCCGGTTTGTTGGAGAGAAAACATCTGAAATATGCAAAACCCCAAAGTGCAGGAACCTCTGAGCTAAATGCTCCAGCATGCAGCGGATCGGTGATTAAAGATGCACAGAGGAGCTGATTGGCTCCCTGAATCGGTTGATTTTGCATTCCAGTGCAGCAGATAACAGCAAACCAGGGTGTTTTTTTTTTATTTTTTATTTCCAGATTATCTTTTTAAAAAAAAAAAAAGTATTTTATCGAGGAGCACTTTGCACCCAGGTCCCTCTGGATTCTTGATCTGATAAAACAAATCAAGAATATTAGTTTTTATTCTAACTAATAAAAAGTTAGAAAACTGTCATCTGTTTTGTGAAAGGAACAAATATGAAGTTATTTTTAGCTTACTTGTATATGAATATGTGGTAATTATTTTTTAATCTTTACAGATTGCATTTGCCAGATATTCTAGAGGACTTTCAGTGATGCTCTGAAATTTTGCGCCTGTTTTTTTTGTTGGAGAAGTCACCGTTTTACTGCTACTGTTCTTAATACAGTTCAACTTTCAATGTCCCTACAAAGCAGAAGAAGTAATGTGTTTAGTGACTGAAATCGAAATGAGTTAATGTATCAGCACGTCACAGCTTTGCAATATCGCTGACTTGAAATCAGCCAGAATCTGTTTTCTGAATAAATAAAAGCTAATCTCCATGTTTTGGTCATCATTGTCCTTCGACAATCCCTTTTTGTCATCATCCTCCAGGAAATATTTCTCTCAAACTGAAAACAGGTCAATTATTCTCAGCTGGGATTGGTTTGTCCTCAATGATGAAATGGAAAAAGTACTCTTGAGGTTGCTTTAATTGGGTTTTCTTTTTTGTGTGTGTGCAACATCTGATGAGCAGGAATAACTTTTAGTTCTCAAACGTTTTGTTTAGACATTTTAATCGTTGCTTTTTGTATGGAATATTTGTTTTATTGTCTATTAACCCCCGTTTGATTCGGGACGCGGCGTCTGCCCACTGGCTTCGTCGTAACGAGCGATTGTGTTCGCAGACACTAGACTATAAATGTCAGTTCAGTAAACCTGCTTGCTCTTTGTGTGACAGCTGTGTTTAATGCAAATAAAGCCTCTGCTAGGCTTTTGATGGCACTTCACAAAAAGTAATAAAATGAATGGGCACTTCATCTCCTGGATGAGAACTGTGATTATCTCAGCAACACGTTCGTCACGTTGTTGCTTTAACTGGAAATCTGCTCCGTGTTGGCACAAAAACAGGGCCGTGAAAATTGATTTCCTCCCGTATAGATTTCCTCTACTTTACCTTTGTTTTGGTCATACTTCAGAATAATAATAGTATTAGAGATAAATTTGGTGAATACGAAAAGTATGTTGAAAGTAAAAATGTACCCACAGCTGCTATTAGTGACAACGTTGAGTCTTTTTGCTGTAAAGTAAGGCGATAATTTTATTTATGTAGCACATTTTCAGCAACAAGGCAATTCAAAGTGCTTTACATGAGTTAGAGGAAATACAAATAAAAGAAAAGAAAACCAAAATGGTAAAAGTGTAGAACTACGTATTGGTTTCCCATGTTTAATAATAATTTAAGCATCAGAGGTTCCTCTGGATTCTTGATCTGATAAAACTAAATGTTGATTGAAGGTAATGAGTAGTTGCTCTATACAAACTGAGGTCCTAATTCCTGCTCTGGGTTGAGTGAAGTAACTAAATGTTCAGTGTGGATGAATTTTGGTCAACGCTTCTTTGCAGGATTGTTTTAAATGAAACAATCCTGCAAATTCCATCTCCATCGGGTATAAATCAGATCCTGGCTTCTCTTCCCCGTCTTCCCAAAACCCTCTGCGACGACGAAGATATCAGTGACCCTTATATATTTATGATTCAACGCTCAGTTCTTGAAGGAAGTAAAGTTTGCCGTGGTTTAGATGCTCTGAACCTTTCCAGGTGAGTTCTTGAAGTCCTGTCGGTATTTTTGGTAGACTGGACTCTCTGAGGAAGATTCCAACACTTAAACATCTTTCCTGACGGATGGACATCAGCGACTTTGTTTCTCATCTGTACTTGAATATGTCTTGCAGATCGGTGCACAGTACACGGTTAGAAATATTGATTTGGTGAGGTTTAGCTCACAGAAAAGTTTTACCAAGTTCTTCGACATATTTCTGGTGGGCAGGCTTTATACCTTTTCAAAACCATTATTAGGAGGAAAGTGAGGATGAATTTAAATCTTTTTTTTTGTAAACCCACCGTCATTCAAGTCTTGTCAATGCCATCAGGATCCTACAATCAGCCACCTGTCACTAGCAATCACAGAAGAAATCTCCCCATTGTAGCAGAAATTGAAGAACTCTGTTTTAATCCGGTGAAGAATTATAAAAATGAAACCCGACTCCCTACGAGCAAAACACTTCATTTAACAGACATCGTTTTCTGTTTAAATACCTCGCAAATGTGATTCAGAACGGAAAAAAAGTGAGAATAAATCGACACAGCAACGTCTAAATATGGCTGAAAGGTTGTATGGGGTTGATCAGGTCGGTTTACTGAGTAAACCTGGTGTTCAACGTCCTCGTTGTCTGGGGCAATAAAGACAAGGACCGGTCAGCCTTCAGTCAACATTAAAACAAGTCTAGGAAAGTTCAGAGGATATTTAAGAAGCTGTGGATGAAAACATCAACATCATGCAGGAGTTGAAGACTGAACTCCTCAGGAAATCTAATCTACAGGTTTTTCCTCATCATTTTTACACTGCTGCAGTAAGACGAAGCTCAAAAAAGAAAGACAAATCATGTAAATAAAACCGATTGCCATTACCGAATCAAAACTTGGATGCACGAAGCTTTTAAAAGCTGTGAAAGTTCATAAAGGGACAAATTTCACTTATTTTTCTTTCTTTAACTCATTTAGCTGTTTGCAATGGGACCATTTATTTTGTGCAAGTGCACAAATGTGTTGCCTGTGAAACTCGTACAACACTGTCGTGTGAATTTCCCCGTTTTAAGTCACGTCCGCATGTGTGGCGAAAAAAGCATCGCAATTTGTGAGCCTCTCATTTCAGACTCATCGGCGACGTTTGTTATTTACAGACAGTGCAATGAAGCAATTCGTCGGGTTGAAAATAACAAATATGAATGTGCTGTCAGGTTCGCGGAGAAAATGTAATTACGGCTTTTACAACACACAAAGCGAGTGGGATGAGGAATTAAATGGCTTTTTAAGACTTTGTTTTAATTCCCTGTTTTCTTTTCTCCTTTCCCCCCATTTTTTTTATTTATTTTTTTTGTAACTCATGTTAAAGTTTCCCAAATTAAGTTTGGATCTGTTGAGTTAAATTATGTTCCAGCAAACACTATTTGGAGGCACTGGGAGCAGCTTTATTAAAATCTGAAACAAATATCTGGTTTCCACTGTGTGCAGTCAGACATTTCTCATCCTTCCCCGTTTGGCGCCAACACTTCCCCTAGTTTTTCTTGTCGCCTCCTTCCTCGTGCGTTGCAAGTCGGCTTTGTTGCACTCTTGTGTCCTGAGGCCGGTCGACAAAACGTCCTAATGTTTGCAACAGTTCACTGATTGCCGAGCGGCCTGACAGCTGAGTGGCAGCGGCGCAGCCAGACGAGTCCATCTTGTTGCTCTGCTAGTGGTCAGAGCTCCGCAGGGCTGATTGTCTGAGAACCGCAGGATATTTTTCAGCCTCAATAACTGCCAACTTACAAATAGCTCTTTGTAGTCAAAAAAAAAAAAAAGAAAAACGAATGCAAGGTCAATTTTGTGGATCAAAAGGGCCGAACAGAAGCAGGCATTGTGCCCTGTAATTTCGTGGCTTCGGATCTGTTTCCAGTTCTTTGAAGAATATCATCCTCTCTCCCTCGGCACCGAGACGGATCCTCCTCACATCTGTGCTGCTGTTTCTACCTGCTGCACTCCGTCTGGGATGACGCATACAATTAGACATGGCAATTTAGGAAAAAAATGTAAAAAAAAAAAAAAAAAAAAAAGGCTTCAATCTTTTAACTCCCTCAAGTGTGAATTGGCAGGATTGTGTGTAAGGACTCAAAAGGTTCTCTGTTATGTTTTTATTTTCAATCTGTGCAGCTGCTGGGAGCATTTTTTTTTTTTTCTGTGTGCGTTTGTCAACTCTAAATGATTTGAAGGGAAGCAATGTTTTGGAGAACGTGGGAAGCTTGGAGTGAGGAGCGAAAACTAACAGAGGGTGAAATGTTTTTAGAAGTCCCATTTTTATCTCCGCCGCACACTCTGTAGTGCTCCCTTTTGCTTGCGCCGCGTTGCCATACGAAAGCACAGAGATGCACTGTACCGGCATTGAATTAGGAGGAGATCCGCGCGTGTAAAGATGTATGCGGCGTGACTGTAAATTCCTTTCTATTTCTGTGTCGTCGTAACGAGATTTTAAATTATAACGGCACTTCCTACCTCTTACAGACAACATCCTTCAACATCGGGGTCTCCAAGAAAAGCAAATGGTGGCAAAGAGCGTGGGCGTTCTCGCCAGGAAAAGGCAGAAAAGAGAAGATTGTTGTGCAGCGCCGTCTCTTTTTGTATTTTTAGCTGTAATCAGTAACAATGTCTTCCCAAAGTGCTCTTAAACCCTTTGATTCTTTTTCACATTTTGTCACCTTGCCACCCAGAACTTGGCTGGGATTTTCTGTGATGAAGTAGACAAAGTCTGTAAAGTACAAGCGAAGGGTAGATGCTTTTATAAATGTCTGCAAATAAGTACCTGAAAAAAAAAAAAAGGGAATTGCAATTCATATTCAGATAAAGGTAAATAAAATGTTCTAGTCAGAAGCTACTGGGTCAAACAGATTTGCATTTTGTTGTGTTTATTATTCAGATATTTCCTGTCCAACAAGCTTCAAAAAATGGATATTGTCTCACACAAATAAACAGCAGTGAATGTGTGACACTTTTCCCACTTTCTGGCGATATGTCGTGTCCATTGACTGCTTCATTTCCACTACCTGGAAGAGTCACACTCCAGACAACGCTGCGTCGTCTCGATCCGTCGCAGATTTACAAAGTCCCTTCCTCTATGACAAGGCCCCCATGGGCAAAGTCAAGCTCCATTAAAAAGAAAATGGTTCTCCCCGGTTTGCTGCGGAAGAAATGAAAGTCCCTGCGGAGCGCTGACCTCAACCCCATCAAACACCTTCCAGACAAATTGGAAGCCAAACTGGCTGCGAGGGCTGATTGCGCAACGTCACTGACCGGCCCCGCTAATGACCGTGTGGAGAGCAATCCCTGCTAGTCGCCACCATTTTTGGGGAAATGGTTTTTTTAAAAACTAAAAATAAGGACGATTTCTACAGTAAATCTTCAGGGGCCACTTATAGATTTATATATATATATATATATATATATATATATATTTTTTTTTTTTTTTTTTGCTTGCCTACATTCTGCTACAACTTTGTACTAGTTCTGACGTGTGTCATCATTCGTTGCCTCATGAAAGGCTGCGATACCAATCAGCCTCTCCTTGCTTGACATGAGTGGCTACGAGCAGTCCCGCTACGCAACCTGCAGCTTCGGCTTTTGTTTTATATTTTAATTGGAATTTTCAGGCAAAGAAATGAAATAACAGCGGTAATGAATTGATTTTTAAAACCGTGCAGGTCTGCAATCTGTCGCATGCATGTTTTCTGCTTTTGTTCCCAGGACTTACTTTTAAAAACAATTACACTTGGGGGGGGGAAGAAAAAACTCTACCCACTGAGGATAATTACGTCTTTAGAAAAAAAAAAACAGAGTTGGCTTTTGGTTTGTACAAAGAAATATATTACCTTTGAAGAATGAAAGTAAAATTGGTAGTATTGTTTTTGAGAGACATAATTGGTTGACAACAAATCAGTATCACAGCGTTATAGAGCGCTTCTCAAAACTGCACATGCTTGTTGATTTTTTTATTATTTATTTTTAGTTTTGTCACCGGATGACCACAAACCTCATTGTTTTTTTTTTATTGGAGTATTATGCGTGCGGCAAAAGTAGCTTTTTAATATTATTTTTTTATTCAAAGAAATAAAAAGGTGTGACGTGCATTTGTATGCAACCCCTTGTGTCGATATTTGGAGCCACTTTTCACAGCGGTCACAACTAAAAGTAAACAACTAAAACGGCACAGGAAAGCAATCGTACTAACACTGGTATAACCAAAATTTCAATTAATTAATGAAAAAAACATACATTAGTATCGTAAGCAACGTGTTAAATTCAAAAGCCCTTTTTAGTGCTTTTGAACAACAAAGATATTATTTTATCGGGGAGCCCTGACCATTTATGAAGATTTTCAGAAGCCAAACTTTCTATCTCAACGGAGCTTTTTTGTGGTTTTGTCGTCCGCTGCTGTTGTCAGAGGATGGCGCTTGTACGTCAGATTTATGGTCCTATTAGAAACGCGTACATACAAAGGTTCCCAACTGAACCCTTGCATGTACACCCAAAATGTGATTCACTGGGTTAAAATGTGTGCAACTAATGAATCAAAATCAGGCAGCTGAAGACTCGGCACCAACCAGCACATGAATGCGATCTGACGTGAAGCTTCGCCATGCGGCTCAGCGTCGATCTCCTGGCGGTAGCTGAACAGCTGCAGCATCATCAAGTCTTCTGCACATTTCGACATGTTTTCTTCCCGGGACTGCTGTGCGTTCAGCTCCAATCACTGCTCCATACTGCTCTCTCCATCCTGACAAACTTCACTTTTCCAGCAGAAGAAATGCGTGCCACCCACACCTTGTTTCATTCCAGGGTTGCCATTTTCAGTAGGATGTTCATTGTTAGCTTCCTTCACACCTTTTTTTTTTTTTTTTTGGCATGTAGAGCTAAAGGTAAAATCTGACCGCCGCACTCTGACACATGTTTGCTACATTCACTACATAGCTCGTTGCAAAGTGAGAACAAAACCATAGCTGCTGCTGCTTCTTTTTTTTTTGTTTTTGTTTTTACACTGCTTCTCCTTTTGCCACTCTTCCATAAAGGTCAGATTTGTGGTGTGCACAACTAATAGTTGTCCTGTCAACAGATTGTAAGCTGAGGATCTGTGTGCGGCTCCTTAGTCTTCATGACCTTTTCCAGCAAACCTCTGAGCCAATCACAGGACGGCCGTATTTATGCTGGGATTAAATTATTAATTAGGTTAATTAGGTGACTCTACTGCCAGGAGCTGGCTTGATTTTATGGTGTTTATTGGAATCACACTGAAGTAGCAATATAAAATAAAGCATGCCACGTTTTTAGTTTGCAAATGTAAATGTTAAATCTTCCATCCTTTCCGTTCAAAATCCCTGTCACGTCGTCAATGAAACATGCCGAAGTCTGAGGTTGCAGCTGCAAAGTTGGGAACAGTTTTGCCAAAAAGTATGTTTGTGTAAAAATAAAAATCACTATTATTATAGTGGCTGGTTATTTTTAACCCCTCAAACTGCAGCATCAAGATTTTTGACTGACATTTAGCTTACTTTTAAATCTATTTAATTTTCCCATGATTCATCTGTTCATTTTGGCAGGTAATTTGAGTTACCTTTAGATCTGTGCATGTCCGTCCATAAAGAAATCTCCAAAGCAGACATGAACAATGGTTGCACCAGATTTTATTCTGCTGTATTGGAGTAAAAGGAGGCGAAATACAAATCTATGCCAACTTTTTCCCACGTTTGCTATTTGTAGCCCAAACTGACAAACAAAACAACTAGAAGCATTCAGATGCAATTTAATAAACCCAAGGGTTTTTGGAGAGTATTGCTTAATCCCTTCAGTAATTATGACCATGAATAAAAAGCTACGTTTAAAGAGCATGAGTGTACACTCACTGTATATTGGATTTACAGAAACTCCTAAGGCTTCTCCTTTAACATTAAACCTTTTTATCAGCCTTACAGAAACAACAAAGCGTTTTCTTTTTCTTGAGGTTGCTCGGGGTCAGTGGAAACAAGTCGAGAACAGAGCAGCGACATATCATCTCCCCTTTTAAGTTGTTATATGAGTCTCCATAAACGGTTTCCTGCCTCCGTCGAGTCCTGGGGGAAATATTTGCTTCGAAAGGCTCCACTACATTCAGCTGCCAGCTGCTAACTGAGCCTGCCTCCGCTTTGGTGCAGCGCAGGTAACGAACTGTGTTGCGGGGTGGGTATTTAAACACGCACAAAACTCATTAAAACACAGGCAACAACGCAAGAAAGGACGCGGCAACGACGGCTCAGGCACAGAAGTCGCGTTCCCCCCCCTACGCGTCCGTACCGCCTCCGTTTGCGGCTCAGTTTGGAACCGGCTGTGAGACTTTCTCTGAACTCTTGTCTTCCGCAGTTTTTCCTTCAGTCTAATTTTAGCGCACTCCCCCTAGTGCAATACCTTTCCTTTGTTTTCGCTTCAAGGGACAAACTGCTGTGTCGCAATAAACACCCCGGAAAGTGCCAACGTGTCAGGAGGACTGCGAGGTGCAGTTCGTACTGGAAAACACTTCCACCCACCATATGTTATTTCCTGCGGAACCAGTGGAACGGCGAGCGCTCCGCGGAAAGCCAACAGACGGGCAGATGAAGCACTCGGAGACAGAGATCTCCGTCTCTCATCAGCCGCCTTTAGCGGTCACATTCACACCGGCAAAGTGGAGAAGCCGTCGCCCTCTGCGGCCCGCGTGGGCAGAGCTGTTATCTAAAGCAGCGTTCCTGGCCTGAGGGCTTCAGAGTGGACGCCTAAGATGTTGTCATCTCGTGCGGTTATCTGATAGCACCTTATAATCCCCCGCAATCATCCCCACTCAGTGTCTAGTTTGATGCTTAACATTGAGGCTTTGCAGTGGATTACGCTAAGAAATAGGGTCAGTAACCTTTTCCCGTGTTGTTTTTTTTTTGGTTTTTTTTCCGTCTTCACAGTGGGGTCGTTTTAAGTGACAGTTTTTGCTTTCATAGTTGTGGCTCTCCAAAGCACAAGACATTTATTTAGAAACGCTCTCTATGACTTAAAATGACAGCACGGTCGTTAAAAGCTCCCAAAACCCTTTATTACTCTTTTAGTGTGAGATAATGACGATCCCTTTCATTCCCCTGCAATTAAAACGCCACAAATCTCAGTGCATTTTATTCAGATTTGATCTGACTGACCAACAAAAGATATCAGTGAACTTGTTTTTTTTTTTTCTAAAAAGTGTGACACACGCAGTGCCCCTTTTACTCCGATACCCACAAAATAAAATGTAGTGCTGCAAATTGCCAGAGTCTAATTAGAAGTAAGTTATTCTAACTATGAGTAAAGCTGTTCTGGTACGATACGATTTTTCTCCTACATACCAAAATAAATGTGGTCAAAAACCAGCAGCCTCAAAACACTAAACACGGCGTTGGCAGCATCATGCCTTGGAGATGCATTTTTCAGATACTTGTTTGTGGAAAGAATCTGAAAACTGTTGCTTCTATTTCACATTTCATGTTGGTTTACGGCTGAAGTGTTACAGTTTGTGACTTTAATGTGAGAAAAAAGCGGAAAGTTTAGAGGATCTCCGTGTTTTTACAAGGTGCTGCAAGTAGCAGTATTTTTTTTTTTTTTTTGCACAAGCTTAGAGTTAATGACATTTTTTTTTCCAAAACCCACATTGATGAATTATATATACGTACACATCCAGCGCATAATCTTTTCTTAGAACAAGTCATGCTCTCACTTTCTGCATCTGCTGCTGCGCTCTATATTAAAGCCAGGGGGGAAAAAAATAAGCCCGAGCTCTGGCCAATTCCCTCGGCTGGCATCCTAGAAGGTTGACTGGTCTGGTTTCTCTTGAGGTGTGTGTGTATGTGTGTTTAAAAAAAAAAAAAAAGACCAGGAAACATTCTGCCTTTTTGGAATAAAAACCCCCCCGAATCCCTTCAAAAGGGCATTTTAGCTGTGTTGACTACAGTGAGGTACTTCCTAAAGAAAACACTTTTTCCCTGTGAAGGATCTTCGTCGAGGTGCATCCAGGAAAGACAGAGGAGGCAATATGTATGAAAATGAGAACAGCAATGTTGCAAGAGCCTCAGTGCCGACAGATAGGGGATGCTGTAAAATACTACACACACACCCCCCGCCCAGCCCCCATCCTCGAATCTTATTGCTTCTGAATGCATAAGTTGTCAGGGATCCCAGCAAGCCCACCATTATTATGGACTACAGCAGGAGGAACAACATGTACAGAGAGAGAACTGCAGACAGGTACATGTATTATATACAACTACAGATCCATAATCAGTACATGCATCCTGCTCCGCGTCTCACTCTGTCGCGAGGAAAGAAACTGTTTGTTAAGATTACGATGACAGCAAATCACACAGCGGCGCTTTCTTCAGTTTGCTTGTTTCTTTGTAATCCTGTTAGAGATGTTTTCTGTCTCCTCCGTTTCAACCTTCCGTCTGCTTTCTCCACGTTCTGAATACGCCGCCTTGCAAAGCGTGTCATAACGCAGTGAACTTTTCCGCGTTTTGTCACATGAAAGCCACAAGTTCCAATTCGTTTTTTTTTTTCTTTTCCTGTTTTTTGGCACTTGGTGATCAAGGCAAGGCTGTGGCAGCCTCATGCTGTGGGAATGCCTGTGGATGTGGCAAAATGCAGAGCGACGCTGAGAGGAAATCTGTCATAGGCTGAAAAAGACTTGATATTGACTTGAGAATCACTTGATTCACGTTTCCGAAAGCACAGACCCGCCACGCCGACATCCAGGGAACCGACAGCGAGATCCTGTGATCTGCTGTAAAGTGGACTGACGCCACAACACCGATGCTCTAGTCAGGCTTAGAGGGCATTATGTGTCCTCCAGGCACATAGTGCTGTTTTGTAACACATTCAAGTAGCTATATTACATTCAGTTGTTATAAAAATACCACATATATGATTAAAGAAATTTGACCTTGTAATTTAATGCCTTGAAATTGGGCCTCTGTCTCTTTAAGAGTTTCCTGCTCTTATTAACCCTATGTCAACCTGTTTGCCAAGCAGCTCTACCAGGTGTTTGCTAATTGTTGCTAGCTAGTCTGAAGGAGCTCGGAAGTTTGGAAACTCCAACTCCGATGGGGAGCTGCACTATCAAAGGCGCCACTCGGTTCCTCCACGTGTTTTTTTTTTTTTTGCACAGTTGCATGGTTGCCACGGGAGATTAAAGGGTGTCCCAAACCGTACATGAAAGAATCAAGGCAACACGCCGGGTTTGTTTTTGATGAAGGAATAACATTATAACATGATGTAAAGCTCAAAAATAGTCAGTTTTACATGATACCGCCCCTTTAAGGAGGTAGAGATCCTTTGGTCTGCCTCACGACCCGACCACAGATTAAGCTGAAGATATCGAATGGACAGATGGACTCTACTCAGTTGCACATTTATTTGAATTGGAATATGCCATTTTCAATAACTGCAGCATTTTTTACATGCCGTGCTTTTGCCCCTGTTATACAGTTTGTTATCTATTCTTTTTAGTTTGTTTTTGTCTGTTCCTGAATCTGCATGCTTCAACTTTCACTGCACTATTCTATTCTATTCAATACTTTGGAGGCAAATCCAACTGAGAATCATAAAAATTGAAAATGGATGATGACGCCCGGAGGCGGTCCATCCAGTCTCAATGAGCTTGAGCTATTTTGCAGCAAAGAATGGAGAAGAACAAAAAGAAGATGTGTAGAGCTTGTGCTGAGTCCGACATTTACATGATGGCGTCTATATTGGTGGAAATTAATCCAGAAATGGATCCGCGGGTTATATTGTGGCTCGGTTTTAATTGCAGTTATAGATTTGATCCGGGACAACTCTGGGTGAAAAGTGAGATCTTAATGTGAGTTGTGCAGTTTCAATTATTTATTTTTTTTTAGCTCGTTTTGCATTTTTATATTTACAAAATGTTGTCTCAGTTTTTGTTGGTCTATCGTATAAAATCCTAATTAAATATATCAAAGGTTGCAGCTGTAAATCTGTAAAGGTGGAAGCTTTAAAGGGACTTATCACTTTTGCAAGATACCGTAATATGATAGTTACCTTTTGACTTTTTATTTATTTTTTGCTGTTTATTCCATTTAAAACCTGATTTTTGCACTTATTTGTTACCTCTTTCAGAAAGATGTGTCTGAGTCTGCGGTTGTTTGTATCTTTCTATTGTCATTCACATAATTTTCCTGGTAATTTTGTGGGTTTTTTTGTAGTTGTTAAGTGTAGGTGGTTGGTGTGCATCTAATCGTAGCTGCTTAGTGTCTCATCACAATCATTTTCTATTTCATTTGTTTTGTTTATGATACTTATTTTTTTCTTTGCAGCCACTTGAGAACAGTCCTTGAAGTCATTTTCAATCTTTTTGACAATGCTTTGCTTTTTTCATGGAGATGTCTTTTATGGATCATCTTTTCAAAGATGTGTGATTATTTGCTCACTGTGTAGCAGCTTGCATCTCCTTGTTCACCTTTAACACATTTTTATTACTAATTTTGCTCACTTTGTGGCTCCTTTCCGACATCGGAAATTTCCCCCCTGCAGATCTGTTTGGAAATTTGCATATTCATCACCAGCATGAATGTCATAACAATCTTGGGGCTTTTAATTATTTATCTCAACACCTTTGTCTTTAAGTTCAATTGCCTCTCTAATGATTTTCTAAAAACAAAAATGTAGTGAATATGTTTGAACTCGTAGGGGATTTTACCCAAACTTTACAAGTGAAATATTTTAAATACAGCCTCACATGCAGCTCTGGAAAACAAATGAAGATCCCACTGCACTGAACCTCCTCGTTATTCCGCCAAATATTGATTCCTGACTTAAAACATTAGTATTGTTGTTTCTAAATGAATATAAACTTGCTTTCTTTGCATTACTTGAGGTCTGAAAGCACTGCATCTTTGTTGTTATTTTGACCATTTCTTATTTTCTGCAAATAAACACTAAACTTTTGCTTGTAATTTCTGAGACATGTTGTCAGTGGTTCATAGAATAAAAGAACAATTTTCATTTTACTCAAACATAGAACGATTAAAAAGTAAAATCAGAAAACTGATCAAGTGGTCTCTTAATTTTTTCCAAAGCTGTATATTCACTCCACCAACACTAAGTTTAGCAAAACATCTCTTTGCAAATCTGACCTGCTATATGTTTGATCGCCCTTCTTGGATTGATTATTGACTGATTATTGATGGAGTACATTTAAAGGGGCAGTATCACATAATTTCCAGGCACATTTTAAAGCGCCATCAAGTAACTATGTTGCCTTCAGTTGTTATATATCAAACTGACATTTAAAACCTTGAAATGCAGCTTTTGATTTAAGGCAACATTGTAGAAATATTGCTGGTACTCCTCTTTCAGGATGAATCCTCCACCACAGCATGAAGCTGCCACCTCCGTACTTTGCAGATTCAACAGCATGTTTAGTCTCCGCTTGACTCCTCTAAATGTACTTCTAGTCGTTATGGTCAGAAAGTTCTGCTTTCTTCTCTTCTGAGTTTTTCTCTTAGATTGTCCCTGTAGGTAGGAACAGATTTCAGTCCAGCCCGAGAGAGTCAATTATATAGAGAAGGGGCTTTATTTTCAGGCAACACCCTCTCAGTCTATGTTGATGTCAAACTCACTTCACGGTGAGAATCGAGCTCCAGCGGTTTCCATTTTATGATTGGCTTGAGCTCCGCTTACCGCTGTCGTTTCTGAACATCTTCGGACCAATTGCCTTTCGTTGGAGGGGGGCAGTTTTGTTGACGCTGCTGAAATTTGGGGCATAACTGGGTGTCCCAACAGGACCGTGATGCCGAACACACATCAGAAATGGTTTTAGACCAGGCAGGGCGAGTTAACATGACTTTATGGGATGGCAAAGCCTCAAGCATGTTAGACGTTTTGTGGACGTCGTAAAATCCTAGTCTGCCCTTGGAAAGCGGCACATTTATTTTAGCGCTACCAATTAAACCGAAAGTTAAACTAAAATTACACCAGAAGATTGTCGATGACTGTGTGAATAATTCCTCTTTTTTTTTTATTTAGAAATCATTGCAGTTGTTATTATCACTCCACTCTAAATAGGTTGTTTCACTTCAATTTGCACGGACGGTGAAAATCAGCTTTCATCCGTTTTTTGCAGCTCATTTGTGCCAAAAATTCTTGTGCCAGCATTGCAGATGCAGCAACACATCAAATCTCCCTAAACCTGCAACACGACACCAAATCCTAACCCTACTTAGATGCCATATCTATAACTATTTACAGATATCGTGTACATATAATGATTAGGAAAATATAACGGATATAAAAAAGACACGCAAACCCGTCACAGTTCAGCTTTGGTTCCCTCAAAGTTTATGACCCAGTATTTAAGTAATTTTTTTAATTATTATTTTAAGGCCTTACACCACACTTGCTCGCAATTTTCAAGACTGATTAACTCTTTATGAAGGTGCAGAGGGCTCTTAATCAATAAATCATGATGCTAAGCAGAGCAGTGTGTTTTTATGTTTTTGCTTTGGAGGCTTAAGTAAAAAAAATGAAATAAAAAAAAACCCTCTAAACCAGTTCCTCTAAGACCAGCACCAGATTTTAAGTGGATGGTGCCCTGAGGAACTACCTTTGAAGATTGTGAAAAATGCACATAAATGCTGACTTATGTTGTGTGTGTGTGTGTGTGTGTGTGTGCGTGTGTGTGTGTGTGTGTGTGTGTGTGTGTATGTTTACAGTTCATCCAGGTACAACAGTTGAGTCAGTTTTCACACTTTAGGATAATCCTAAAAGAAGGTGACACAAGTTTTAACGTGCTTAAAGTGTGATAAATATTTTTCAAGCTGTTTTCAAAGATTTTTTTTTTCCCTTACTGGAGAAGGAAAAAAAATCTCATTCTGTTCTGAGGATGATCAGATTGAGTTTTTGAATTCTCTGAAAATAGTGAAACAGTCCATCCAGATACCAATCTAAGAGTCAAAGTCCATAGCAGTATTTTCTCATGCACCTTACACACAACTCCTGTTTCACTATAGCAAATTAAAAAATATTGAGACTTCAGCTAATATATATATATATATATATATATATATATATATATATATATATATATATATATATATATATATATATATATATATATATATATATATATATATATATATATATTTCCAGAGTGCTTCTGCCTTAAAGAAAGCCTAACTCCCCCACGGCTATGAACCGCTTGCCCTCATCAAGAACTGAGACCATGAGAGAAAGATGATTGCTGCAAAAAAGAAAACAAACAACAACAAAAAAAGGGGAAAAAAAACAACTAAATCTGAGTTTCTACACTGCTGCAGGTGTGGAGACATTAAGGGTGAAATCTGAAGAACAAGAACCCCAGTGATCATTATCCCTCTGCCTTCTGTGCCTCCTAAAAGCCTCTGTCCCATTTCCCATCTCTGTCCATATCTGTGCTTCTCTCTCCTCTTTTTAACGCTGGCAAGGATGCGGACAATGGCTTCAATAAAGATGAATTGAAATTGGCTGTGGCTGGATTTGGCTTCCAGAGATGCACAATGGAAGAAGCCGAGCTGTAATTATTGCTCCGGATTCCAGCACGCTGCATTGCAAACTCATTTACCCTGTGTTCTCTCCCCGTTCCTTCCTCCCTTTCTTCGTCCTCGTCTTCACTCCGTCTGTCCCCGTCTCCTTGTAAAATCCCTCCTTCTTTTCCCTCGCCCTTTCACTCCTTCAAATCTCACCCTGTTCAGCTAAGTACAGTTCATTATTGTTGTTTGCTAAAGTAGAACTATAATTTCACAGCTGAGGAGCCAGATCAGGTCTGGAGTAGTGATTAATAATCTGACGGGGAATAATGATTTCATCCTTCGTTTTCAGCTGTGGGTAATTATTCGCTGTGTAATTGCGGAATAGATTTGCTCATGAAAAACAGACTTATTCAAATGTGAGATGGAAACTGCAGCGCCTTGGGTGTGTCAAAGCATCAGCGGAGCTAAATTTGTACGGTTGTGTTCCAAATATAGGAGCGAGGATGTGACAAGAACAGATGAGTGGGCAAGTCTTTACCTGTTCCGAGTCTGCTAACGTGACGAGTGTCGCCTGCTTCTTCTTCCTGAAACAACTCTTATGGACGCCTCTCAAGAAGGGATGCAACTACTTCTAGTCTGTGTGCCTTGCCAAAGTATTCACACCCATAGCACATGACAGACCAGTTGGTTTTTGACCACGAGAACGGGGAATATTGGACTACAAGTTGTTAGAGACTAAGAAAAACTAGAGCTTCAGCTTTCTGGAGGACAGCAACGCTGAACGTAGAGCCAGAGCCACATGGGAGCAAGCCATTTTAAATGTGTTGGAATGGCCTATTCAAAGTCCCGACCTAGAGAATCAATGGCGAAACTTGAAAATTGCTTCCTATGATGGCATAACTTTGGCTTATTCACCGGGCAAACAGAAGCGGATAACAGACGACTTGTGAGAAGTTTTGTTTCTGAGCTGACTGAACCGCTTCTGTGCAGGGTCACAGCTCGGTGCATGTGAAAAGTGAAAAGTCTGTGTTTTCTCTGCCATAAGCTGATGGGAAGTCCCATGCTGCGTCACTGGTGGATATTAAAGATGATCTGATTCTTCCTTTACTCTTGGATTTTCAGAGTCTCAACGATCCTTCATTTCTTTCACCCTTGAATAAAATAATGACAGAATGCATTCTGGGTGTTATTCTTGATTCGTTGTCAGTTGGAACAGCGTCTCATATCAAAATAAGATTAATTCATTTATCTCCTTATCATTTCCAACAAAGATTCAGTTTGATTTAATTAAAAAAAAACAAATCAATAAAACTTTGTCCATTAAAGAAAAAATGATTTAAAACTGATAATTCCCCTATTTATAGTAAAACACAATTCTACAAAGCACTGATCCCCAAATAAATGTTTTATTTTTTAAATCAAGTTTGTAGTTGAAAAAAACTGAATGAAATTTAATGGGCTTGAATACTTTTTGTAAGGCACTGTAACTTTTTTGACTTTTTTTTTTAAAAGTAGTTATGCAGCACACTGGAGGGATTAATCCACTTACAGTGATTCATGCACACAGGCTGCTGTGTGTGACCACACAGATTTAGCTCCACAAAAAGCCAGTAATTATCCATTCTTCGCATCCTGAATGCTTAATGAAACTATCTCAATTTTCCTTTTCTTTTTTTTTTAGTTTACGAATTCGTGCGCTCGCATTTGCATTTGCACAGCTTTGATTGTTTTGGATTTTGTTGAGAACGCACAAGCACAAACGTACAGATGACCAAACTGGAAGTTGCAGGGCCGATAAATCCCACGGCGCAGCTTTGATCAGCCTCCTGATGCGGGGATGGGGCGTGTTTGCTCAGGTTCTTTCTTTTTTTTTCTCTTTTTTTTTGGATGTCATCAGAGAGAAAAAGAAATCATTTTTACTGTAGGTACAAGTTTCTCAGTGTGGTTGCCAGGCAACCAAAAGCCTTGAGTTTGGTCCACAAAAGGCATCTGTGTGTAGACTTCACGCGCACACACACGCGCACACACACACATATTATGCCTGTTTTTCTTATCTTCACAAGGACTTTGCATCGACTTCCATTCATTTTTCATTCATTAACCTGATCTAAACTCAACAAAACCCCTAACCCTAAAACACAACTTCTCCTTATGGGGCCCAGCCTTAGCCTTCATAGTGTTGTATTTAAAAATGAGGTCTTAAAAAGTGAGAAATGCTAAAGCACAAACACACACACATACACACACACACACACCAATACCTGTGTGAGAAACAACCAGTACTATCAGTTAAACAGGAGCTATCGCCCCATTTCCTGCGTCCACTTTGGGATTTGCCCTTATGGATCTCATGCCAGATTACAAATGATGTTAAGGAGAGGCTCTGTGTGTGTGCGTGTGTGTGTGTGCGTGTGTGTGTGTGCGTGTGTGTGTGTGTGTGTGTTGAGTGTGTGTGTGTGAAAAGGTGTTGTGCGTGCACAACGCAGCAGGGGATTTTTTTAAGTGGCATTGTTCTGCCTGCCTTTGCGAGCTCACGCAAAAACACACTAAGACACGCTCCACATGTGCATACATAAACACATAAACAACCGTGACGTGACGATCCTTTCTGTTCAGCTGTTAAAGACTTGCACCTAGTCATCTTTTCTTTTTCTTCTTCTTCTTTTTCTCTTTTTGTGCTCCGTACTTTCTCATGATGACAGGTGGGGTAATGGGCCATTAGATTAACACCAAGCCGAGAAGGTGGCTTCAAATGAAATGTGATGCTCTGAGATGGCAACAAGATGCTGCTCTCTTTCTGACTTAGGATTTTCTGCAGTATATGCCTGTGAGCGCTTTGCTCAAAATAGGGTCAATGATGATAGAATGAGGCAATCTCTGCTCTTTAGGGGTGTGTGTGTGTGTGTGTGTGTGTGTGTGTGTGTGTGTGTGTGTGTGTGTATGTCAGAGGAGAAAGAAAGGCACAAACATAGGGAAAGGAATCAAGACAGGGAGTGTGTGAAAGTGAGGGTGTGCTCATTAAAAGTGAAAAAATAAATAAATAACAGTGAGAAAGAGGGGGGAAGAGAGTCCTCTGTGCCCGTCAGCGAGGATGAAGAAGTAAAGAGTCTCTTATCTCTCCTTAAGACATCACTCCTTTCTCCTCTTGCCTTTCTTTTTTTTTTAATTGCCATTGTTGAGTTTGCTAAATTCCCCTTGTCAGCACAAATTCTGTGAAGATGGATCAGGTTGAAATTTGGACCAAATTCAAAGAGCAACTTTGTTTGGTTTTTTTTTCCCCCCCAACAGACGTTGGAAACTGCAAAAGAGGAAGAAGAAGCCTTTAACCCAGAGTCTTCTCAAGCTGAGACAGATGGTGAGACAGCAGTGGTCTCTGCAACAGGTCAGGCTGTACGACTACAAAGCTAAGCTAAGTGATAACGACTTAAAACAGCATGACGCAAAAACAACACCTTGGCTGGGAATTGCTTTTTATAAAAAATAAAAAAACAAAACAAAACAAAAAAAAAACCTACAAGCTGTCAGGAGAGGAAAACAGAAAAATTTTATACATTAATTAAGACGATAGTAATGTGTGGGGGGAAAGAAAAAGGCGTGAAAGCTTGTTCTTTTTCCACATTTTGTCACAGATTTCTGTTTATTTCCTGGTCAGGACAGCTGGATGCCTCCTTCAGGGCTTTCTCTTAATTCATGCCTTCGTCTGTTACAATAGTTTGTCCAGATACCGAAAAGACAGAGCAGCTTGTTCTTTTTCCGAAATACCGCGCTAGTTTTAGGATGCACGCCTTCCAGAAAGCTTCACTGTGTTCTTGGGGAGCCATTTTGACTTGGTCTCTTTATTGTTGTGGTCATTAACACTGAAGACAAGAGAGGCATGCGGTGCTTCAGAGGAAGAAGTTTTATTTATATAGCACTTTCTTTTAGCAACATGTCAGTTCAAAAACGACGCAAGCACAGCAAAAGAAAAACTACATTTTAAGATGTTCTTCAGGAGTTTATTTCTGACAACACTGATTAATTTTGGTAGGCTGGCAACTTATGGAAAACTCAACGCAGTTTCATTTGTTTCTAATTTATGGAAAAATCCTTAGGAATTACTAATTTGTGTGCAACTTTTTTTCGTTTAGATATTTTATCCTATTCTACAATGTCAGAAAGTTTCTGTTTATATGATTTTCTTTATCCTAAAGGTGGTTATAGATGGGTGGGTGTGGCAAATGAAATTTAACAAAATACTGTGTTATTACAGTAAATTTAACAAGAGGGTAATCGTATCTTATATTTGTCTTAGTTTAAAATTCAGTTGACAATCTGAAACATGAGTGCGATAAAAAAAAAGAGGCTGCAGGAATCTGTGATGAGCCAAATACTAAATGTATTAAAAACCCAGTCCAATCGATTCCCTTCAGATACAGTGACCGATACAGTGACCATGAAAACCCAGATCTGACCTTTCAAACACTCCAAGAAAATGTCCTTGAAGAAAATGTTTTCAGTTGTCAGTATACCATGCCCAACGTGTCGCTGAAGCTCAAATTTGCATCAATGTTGCATCAATGCTCAAAAAGCTTTTCTGAATGCGTCTGGTTACAAGTGAAGGTATTTAATAAATCAACTTATTATACAGATTTAGGAAGGCTTTTTAAATTACCAGTGACACAATGACAGTGACTAATGTGTTCATCTTTGAATCTGAGCCCGTCTTTTATTCAGTACAGTTATTACATCTTCAGAGACCTTGAATGAGAAGGCAGCTGCAGCAACGTGTGTTTAATCTATAACGATAGCTGCTTACTTTTTTGGTTCTGTTTAAGTAATGTGGTTCAACAGTAATGATGCTGCAATGACTTGATACGGCTCTCAAAAAGTTCTGATTAGTTGGTGAGGTTCTGGCGTCTTCGTACCTGGAATGTGTTGAAACAGACTCAAACTCCAGACGGAGAGGACTGGAGTCAAAACCAAGTCTGATTTTACTGGCAAATGCCTCATTGACTTTCTTAAGTGTGTGTTTTGTTTGTTTTTTCTTCATGTTTAATTTCATTTGGAAGTGACCCACTGAAAGAACCAACAACCTTCAGAGTAGGTCAGATTTGCTACTTTTTTGTCTCGTGTTTCTTCTGCGAAAGTGAATTTCTGGTCTTGGCAGTTCAATAAATTTCTCCTTAGTCTCCGTTTTCTATCGCTTGCTTTCAAAACACGGTTAGATATACATAGGCTCCAAACAATTTCTTTAAACTCTTCAGAGAGACACAGTGAAGCTCTGAGCTTAGATCATACGTCTTATTTATAAAATAAACTCTCAGTTTTTTCAGCGGTAAGTGGAATTATTGTTACATTTCTGTATTATTCTATTGGTGCTTCCTTTTAGTTAAATAAGTAATCAGGAAATAGACCTTGATGTAATTAATGACAAGTATGTAATTAAACTGATTGAAAGTAAAAGAACCTTTGTTTGGATAAATATCTCCAACATCCTTACTGTTGATATTTGTCATAGAGATTACTCAGACGGGAGAAAAAAAAGGTTATTCTTTTAAGATAAGATCTTTTTTTTTTTTTTTGCAGAGAATTGTTGAAACTGATTCCATTCATGCAAATTAAATGGTTTAACATAACGTTTCAAATCCTATTATGTATTTGCTTGAATAGAGCCAACGTGGCATGCAGCATGTGCAATCTAATCTTGGTATAAAATAGTTGTTTGGTGGAGGCGTCAGAGGTTATGTTAGGCAACATCCTGAAGAAACACACAGACCAGGGTTCAGGTCAAACGTGACCAAAGTTTAACTTTGTGTGTGTGTGTGTGTGTGTGTGTGTGTGTGTGCATGCGTATGTATGCTGCAAGTCACCCTGAAGTCGCCACTAAAAGTAAAAGATGGCGGCGGCATCAGCATGTTGTGGGTGTGTTTTTCTTCTGCAGGTACATGAAACCTGCTGTTATGATGTGATGATGGTTTAAACTAAATACGGGAGAATCTTTGGTAAATTAGAGGCTTCAAATATTTGAACCCGGGACAGAGGTTTGCTTAATGAAATTTAAGAAAATGTAGTGTTATTTTGTTTCAGTCGTGGGACCGAAACGTGACGGCAGCGTGGAAACGGACGGGTTTCCATCAGCGATTCCCAGAGTTGACATCTGGACACGACTCGAGGTAACCGGTTTGGGAACTTGAGATCTTATCCAGGAAATCAAAATAAGCATAACCACAAATAGTACAATGAGAGAACATACCCCATTTAAAATCATTAAAGCAGTATATTGTCTGTTGATGGCGCTTGTGTTGCGATACAAACTAAACCGTCTCTCCCAGTGTAAGTAACTGTGTGGTGGATTTTAATCGCAGTAAGCGTCAAAAACTTTTTCCACTTCACAATTTTGCTCTGAATTATTTATTTCTGTCACATAAAAACCTGCTTCAAATCCACTAATGGGTGTGGTTGAAGCTTGACAAAATGTAAAAAAAAAATAAAATAAAAAAAATAAAATAATAATAAAATAATAATAATACAATTAATAATTCAACACACCTTTTAAGGACACATCCCTTTTTCCCCCCCAACTAGTTTTAGTCAACACCAACACAATACAAGCAGCTAATAGGGTTGTTTGTAATCCCGTTACTTCCTTACATTATATGTGTGAACTTGCTTTTATTTCAATAAAAAGTGTCTCTCTACTTTTTGTTTTGCTCTGCCATGTTTCCCGTTTTTTGTTGTTGTTTTTTTTTGTTCAAATAGCTGACTGCACTGTTGGACTGTTGAGCATGTTTTTCCTGCCTTTTGTCTCATGAGGAATCGAACTCTACGTGTTGGCACAGCAGCATGCACCATGTGTGCTTTTCACCACGACCGCAGCTATTACAGGTCCAGGTCCTGCGATGCCGGGTGTGTCGCAGGAAAAAAAAAAAAAAAAAAACACAGCCGAAATAGTTAAGCAGAGCAGAAACACGGCGCAGCAGGTAGAGTCGCCCACACAGTCAGTAGGGAGACGCATATAGAGAGAACAGAAAAAAAAGGGACATACAGCAAAAAAAGATCTGTATACGCCAAGCGTGGAGCGAAGAAAGAGGCAAAACAGAACAACTCGCGGCACGTTCAGACGCTAGCTGAAATTATAAAGTGCATACAAACATTTGAGCTGCACAAAGCGACAAGGTAGAGCTAGGATGAGAGAAAGAGAGAGAGAGATATAAAGCACTGGAGAAAGGGGGGAAGGGGCACTTATTTATTTATTCACAAATACTAAATGAGGCAAAGGATTTGCATCAGTGTTGAGACATGAAGGGATTCTTCTCACGGCATCAAATTAGAAAATAAAAAAAAAGAGCTAAACTTAAAAACTCAAGCTTGTATGATTTCACTTTAATGACTATTGATTTCAGGTTTTTTATTCAAAGCCCTTTGATGGACCTTTAAATATTAAACAGCACCAACTATCAAAAATCTATTTGAACTTGCTGGTTCACCAAGGCTGCCATCCCATCCCAGGCGAATCTTTTCATATTTTCCTCACTCTGTTTTTTATTTTATTAATCTTTCCAATAAAGTATCTTCCACCACAAAATGATTGGTGCGCGCCACTGTCAGTCCTTCCCACGATTTATATCCCTTGCTGGCTACACGGGAAGCCGGTGTTGCTCTCAACAGCATAGTCAGCAGATGAAAGCTAATGAGCACTCACATTAGCTGATTATAATTTAGAATAACCTCATCAGTCTGGTGTCTTTAGAGACAGACACTAAACTCTGCAATGAATAAGAATACTGGCCAGATGCTTGGCTGCAGAGCGTTGCTCCTGGTTGGTGGGCCTTGCAGAGATGGGTGGCCTCTGCTCGTCACTCTGCCGCCGTTAATCTGCTACTAGTTTTCAGGGAAAACTTTATGGTGAAAGGCTATTCTGAATAGCAAAAAGATGAAGCAGTATTGTCGTTTTAAATAAGAACAGTTGGAGTAAAGTTCTGATAAAAGGTTGTGAGGAGTTAATATCTTATGCGCTGTGCTTTCTGTGTGTATTTATTTGGCATAAACCCAGATTACTTGGGACTGGAGGGTAGGCCTGTCACGATAACAACGTGTGCTGGACGATAAATCGCCCCAGAACTTATTGCAATAAACGATGACATTGTTGTTTTGAGAACATTTTCAAGTAATATAAGAGCTACAATGTGGTAAAAATGCAAGAGCACATTCTCAAAGATCGATAAACTTTAAATTCTAATGAACATTTAAACACTGGAACTACAAGACATTTGGAATATCCAAAATAGATAAAGAAAACAACAGAAGCAATGAATCGGGCTGCCCGATACATCGGGTTTGTATCGGGCAGGTACACTTCTTCAGTATTCTGTACTTGATTCATACAGGAAGCTCGTTAGTGCAAGGTTGCTAACTTCTCAGTAAAACTCAGAGTGAAATGGAGAAAGAATTCATTTATGAGCTGCATAGCGGTTAGTTTTAGTAAAAAAAAAAAAAAAAAGTCTAACAGTAAATGAATCGGCTCAATTCACGCAACAAAATGAGAGTCCATAAGTTTCATGCTTTTAATCCACAGTGGTCCTCAAACAGAACGTCTAAAATGGAGTCAGTGTGCAACAAAATCTTCTTTAGTGGACTATTCGGCCCATTTTTTCCACCTGTACACGCTCCATACATGGTTAAGTTTATAACTTAAAGACTTTTGTTGACAAAAGATCCAAAACGTTGTGTGTGAATATATTTTTAGCCGTTCTCTGTTTTCATTTCCCCGTTAAAAGAGCCGTCGTTCGGTTGCCATTTTTCAGGGTTCCTGATGATCCAACTTTTAAAACTTAATTGTGAACAGATGGATGTCGTCGTCTTGCAGAACACAAAATCCTATTGTCTCGAAAAGCTTTTCATCTTCTGCTAAACGACATTAGCTGCTGTTGAAACTAGAAAAAAGAAATCAAGTTAAAGCTTCGAGGAAATGCTAACAACTTTTCAATCATATGGCAACCTTTTATTTCCTGAATATGATTCATCATCTGTTGTTTTTCTGTTGTATATTTGATTGAACCAGATATATATTACCAAGCATTTGGTTAGCAGTCAAGCGAAGTCATTGGCCCAAATGATAAAAGTATATACATTTGTACTGATCAGTAAAAAAAAATATATCAATTGATACAGGTATTTAAAAGGATGCATCTCACAACATTTCAGTAGGATCACACTAAAACTAGTAAATAACTAGAATCTCTAATAAAAGACAAACCTTCTAAATCCTGCTAAAAATCAATGTGCTGCAATATTTCTACCACAGCTGCACAATAACAAGCCATTAATGTAAATTTTTTTTAAAGGTGAATCAAACCTTTGCATAACCGACCGATGGAGGAGCAAGCTGGGGGCCGACTATTTGTGTTTGCCACTCGCTCGGCATCGGCAGCAGATCAAAATGACTGAGTGTAAGCGAGAGGTAGTCAAGGCCGACAGAAAGAATCCATACCAGGAGAGAATCGGAGTAGTGAAAGGCAGATCAATGTGCAAACAGCCAAGCCTCGCAAAATGAAAAGAAAGTCAGCTCCGTCTGAAAGAATTCTTTGTGCACTCTTAACTCGGCGCCAAAAAAAAAAGAAGAAAAAAACGCTTCCAAAACGTGTCGTCTCTGCACCTTGAGAGATTAAAGCGGTAGTATGTAAAAACGTATATTTCCGTCCACTACTGTAGCTGCGCCTGATTGAGTCTTTTTAGACTTTATGCTGACGTTTCTGGGATGCCACAAATGAAGCATTTCGAGCTGGCATTCACAGTCAAAAAGCTCCGAAATATCAATAGCGTGATCGATACGTCACGTGGGTATTGTCTTAAAAATAAACACACAATCATTAAAAAAAATAAAAATAAAAAGATCCCGCTAACGCATCAAGCCCCTATCAATTTCACAGTTTAATCTGGGGATGTAAACAAAGTGGAGGAGCCCAGTTAAGGAAATTGCAACTCTTGTAGACAACTGTGAAGTTCAAAAGGGAAAGGAACTCAATATTCATGTAATTGCTTTGTTGCTTTCATTTATCTTCCTTCTAGTCATTTATTCCTGCTTTTTGTACTATCAGCTTCCGAGGCATTTCTTTTCCATCCATCTCTCGTGGCAACAATGGGGAACGATGCACTGTACGGCAGGCGGACGGAAAGCGAGATACTTAGACGGCTTATCAGACAGACAGATCAGGATGTGCTTGAATTATCTATGCAGCGAATCACAGCAGTTACAACTTGTGATCACAGGGGGAATGAGAGGCAGGGAGACCGGCGGGAAATGACAGACGTAGGGAGCAAAGGAAGAGGCAGAAGGAAAAAGAAGACTCACACAAAAAAAAGAAAACAGGTGAGGAAATGGGAAAAGAGGGAGGTGTAGCTGAAGGTATAGGGGAAAGCGCGGTGGAGGGAATTGATGTTCCCCACGCGATCTATACAACTCTCAATTATCCTACTGCAGTCTGACGACAGCAGCTCTTCAAGAGATGAAGAGGGGAGGAAGAGGCAGTGCAGGAAACGTCAGAGAGGAGGCTGAGGGGGGGTAATGGCTGGGAAGGCGCCTCCTGTTTCAACAGTATCTACTTGCAACTGCAGACTGCGATGCGATGCAAATGCACTGTCCTGTTTGGCTCCAGAGGACAAAAAGGAAAAAAACAAAAAGAACAAGACTCTTAGGGAAGCAGAGGTAAGAAGGGGAGAGACGTGAAAAAAGAGAGAACAAAACAACAAAGGACAGCAGTGAAGGAGGAGATGAAGAAAGAGTGAAAAAGAAAACACCTGCTTTAATAAAAAACGAAATAAAAACCCAAGAGATGTGAGGGGGGGAAAAAGAAAAGCAAAATATGAAAAAAAAAAAAAAAATCCAATAGAAACCTTTCTATTTACAGAAGCTGACTTCCTCTAAGAAAATCAATGTAGACTGTAGCCAAAATCCCCGCCGGCCTTTAAATAAAGATCCACTCTACATGAGTATGTTCACACTTACAGCACCCCACATGTTGGTTAATCTACCTGCGAGGATACGGGAGTGACTCACAGCTCATTTACTGGAAGATTACCAAACCTTTAAACCTCAGAGCCTCATTGTTTAAACCTAACCTTTATTCCAACTTTGTTTCACATCTTGCAGCCACACTAAAATAGAGGCCCGGTTGCTGAGGGGAATGAAAAGAAAGGGCAGGGAAATGTATCCATTTCTACTCACTTGAAACAGAAAAAAAAAATGCAAAATGCAAAGTGTTTCTCTCATATTCTGTCACGTTAGAATCACAACTTGTGATGCATTTTTACCGAGATTTTATGTAATAGACCATCGCAAAGCAGCATGGCGTCCAGGGAAAAGGTTCGTGTTTGTTTCTAAAGGCCTTTTGAGGTTTCTTAGGCATCATTAGTGAGCAGCATCATGAAGAACAAGGAACAAAGCAGACAGGTCAGGGAAAAAGTTAATGAGAAATTTTACATACAAAGCCCTAGCAGCCCACCTAAACCGACTGACCAGGCAAGGACAGCATTAATCAAAGGAGCAGCCAAGAGGCTCGTGGTTCCACCGGAGCAGCTGTGGAGGGTGGGAGGGTCTGTTGACTACAAGTCTGGCCTTTAAGAGAAAGTGGCGAGAAGAAAGCCGTAACGAAAAGAAAGACCTAAGAAGTCCCGTTTGTAGTGTGCTGAAGGCCATGTGGGAGACACGGCAAAACCCGTGGAGAAAGGGGCTTTGGTCAGACGAGAACGCCGCTGAACCTTTTGTGTATTTATACCTGCTTTGATTCAGTTGTGCAAAAGCTGCAGGGCTCTGGCTCTCAAGTACTGGAGTTTGAGACCCGCGGTTTAGATCAAAGCAAGTTCGCGTGTTAACAAGGCCGGGTGGATATCCACAATCTGTGGCGACGAACGACGATTTTAACAAAGGCTCTCCATCTAATCTACCTGTACATGAGATATTTTGCAAAGAAAAACGTGTTGAATGCTACGATATTCCTTCTTTTGTGTTGGTTTCACATGCAAGTCCAAATGCAACACGCTGAAGTAAAAAGTTTCAGTGGTGTGAATTAAATAATTGATGTGGGGGGGGGATTACCTTTGTTTAAATCAAAGCACATGGAGTGAGGCTACTTTTGTTCAAAGTTCAGGTCAAAAATGTTACATTTAAGTTCGCTCCAACACATGAACTGAATGCACAGTTCTGGTAAAGAAACTCGAAATGCCCCATGTGTGGAAACCTGTGTTTAATTTGTCTTTCTTTCAGGTAAAGCATGGGTCATATTTTAATTGAGAATGACTTTAATTTATTTAAGAGAATTCAGATGCATCATTCATTAGAAATTATGAGCATTAGGCCAGCTGTCAGGACGAGAATAAAAAAAATGATGGCTAGACTAGACACTGAAATGAGTACTACTAATTAAATTGAACTTAACATGAGACGTTTTGGAAAGTGTCTTCTGATCCATAAATCCCAAAGCATGAATATTGGGATAAAATGCATTTAAATAAATAAGAATTAGACTTGAACCCAGGACCTTATGGCGCCACTGTGCAACCCCATACCTAGACATCTTGGATAATTTCATACTTCCAAATTTTTGGGATGTTTCCCTTCGTGTTCCAACATGTTGGAGCAGCAGAAAACCAGGTGCATAAAAACATGGATGAGTTTTTTGCAGAATTACATGACTGGCCTGCAAAGACTCCCATCCTCAACCCAACTCAACACTTTTAGGATGAATTAGAGTCAAATCCGTGGTTGAGAACCTCTCCACTGTCTTTTTGATTTATTTTGAACATGATAGAAGTACAAAAATCACACACATGAACAAGGAACGCAAAAGACACATATTTCTGCACCACAATAATCTTAATATGCTCGAAAAGGAGTAGGAAGAAGTAAGAAACTTATGAACTCCCACCCCATAAACGCCTACAATATTTTCAGATATACCCTCATTATTAAATAAAGAAATAAATGAAATATATTAAAAATGTCCATTTTACACTGATTTACATATGTCTAAATATATGCATCCATACATCTATGCGTTAGCCTTAATTTACATACGTATGTAAACTTTCTTTGCGGTTAGAAAGTCACCGTTTGTACAATTGAACTCAGCTAAAATGGGCAACATTAACGACATTTAAAACTTTACACAAAACATAGCAAATTTACCCATGAAACACTGAACACTATCAAATTTGTCCAAAACATATTTCAAAATGTAATATTTGTAAAGAAGGCGAAATCTTATTTAAAGTGGATTAACAACACTTGAGTTCATATAGGCGTACAGGAAGGCATTGTGTCTGTCAACCCAAGAGAGCCGCAGGTGGGAAGAGCCGAGCTTTTTCCATGAGTGTTAAACAGCCCACATGATCCTGGTTTTATATGCTTATTTTTATCTTGCTCTCCAAAGTCGGTATTGGAACTACCTTTCTTTGGTCTTCTGAAAGGCTTTTGTAGACACATTCTCTTGGACACGGGTCAGATTGCTGGTTTCATAACCCTGCTTTTATAAAGCAAAGCAGGGCGTGATTTTGTATTGTTTTACTGAAAAATGCATGAACATCCTTCAAATGGATGTGATTTTTGAGGCAGTATATCTAGTTTTAAAATTTTAATGTGCCTTGAATTAAAGCTGTCATCACAGGGGAGTGAGTTATGTACATGAGACGCACCAGTAATACCCCACACCATTACAGAACCAGGCTTTTGGGCTTGTAGATAACAGTCTGAATGGTAAATGGCCTGCACTTAAAGTGCCAGCCACATTTATAGGCACCCCTGGTAAAGACATGGAAAGCCTTAAAATAATTTTTTTTTTTTTTTAATGCAGCAGCATGTACCGAAAATGTTAATCAAAATTTGGAGAGAAAAAAAGAAATCTTTTGTTACAAAATAAAGTAGTTGTGCGTAACTAAATTAATGGTGGCACAGTTGCTGGCAGAACTTTAGTCTGTCACGATAAGTTTTGCTGCACAAAAAATTGCAATAAATGACACCATTGTTGTTTTGTGAACATTTTCAAGTAATATAATAGTAATAATGGTATAATAATGCAAGAAGACATTCTCAATGATCAATAAAACTTTAGATTCTGATGAACATTCAAACACTGGAACTGGAAGACATTTGGAGCCATTATCTCCTCCCCAAATAAAAACGGTCCTTCTCCATCATTACTGAACTAAATGGACTTTATTGCTAAGAAACCAAAACACACTATGTATTTCTCTTGCATCTCCAAATACCAGGAGAAGCTGATGCAACCTGTTTACAGGAGGCTACTGTGTTATACATAAATGTTTTTGGAGTTTTTTTTATATATTATAAAATAATCTTTGCTTGACGAGTGTTTACTCGCCCGGGTGACTAATTCCTCGACTGGTGAATGCATGTCAAGGTTACAGCTGAAATCTTACACTTTGCACCTGAACTTGAACCAGTGAGGGACTGAAGACAGACATTTGCATATCTTATTTTTTAGAAACATTTTATACAGTTTAAGGATTTTTTTTTTCTAGCACATGTTGACAAAATGGAGACATTTTTCATTTCTTCGGTCCTTGAAGACAGCCTTTTGAGGGAACATCATTGCATTTTGCCTCATTACAGATATTCTGCTGAATGCACTGTTTTACTAAGTATACAAGCATTAACTGTCACACTTAGTGCTGTACTCTCCCAGAAAGCATCATGTATTATTGAGTGTACTTTTGCTGTATAGAGTGCAACTATCTTGTTGGACACGAAGCTTTATGGGGAAGAAATGAGTTGCATCAGATATCTCAGTACATCCTCTAAAATCTGCAACCAAGAAGACGACTCTGAAGACAGCAGCAGGCATACATTAGAAAACAGTTTTAAATAAGGTGGAGGAATTGCAAAAGAAAAAAGACTATTGCATTTTCTGATTGTTCCAGTTTTCATGTATCGTGTGGAAGTGTGAAGTAGCACCTGTAAAAACATATGAATGTAATTTTTCTTTTATAGAAAAGAACAATAAAAACAATAAAATATGAAAAGCACAAAAAAGTTCCACCAAACAAATAATATTAAAAAAGAAGTCTGCACAAAGAGAAAGCAATTACAAGTCAAAGGGAACTGAGATTTAAAAACAAACAACAACAACAAAAAAGATTCAGAACAGAACTTATTCTGGCATTTAGCAAGTAGAAATAATTTTAGAAATCCTTATTGATCTAAGATAATGAAGATCTGGTCTGATTTAATGTGCTGTAGTCAAAAACTGTCAAGGATTTTACAAATTTACTTAAAAGTTTTAATAAAAAATGCAAAAAGAAAAAAAAGAGAGACTCGATCATGCTCTAACTTTATCTTTTACATGTGTGTATCGCCATGTGTGTGTTTATGGGCGATAATCAAACGGGGACAGCAGTGAGACGGTAATTAGAATTATGCCATTTCCCATCTCCTCAAAGCGGCATTGTCTTTAAAGGTGCCCGTGATTATGATTGATGTGCCTTTTTGTAGCGCGTGCGCTCCTATGTGTGTGTGTCAGATTGAGATAAAGGGTTATTGTGCTTGGACTCTAGCTGTGCTGCTTTGAAAGGAGGCTGTACTGAGTCATTATGGTCAGTAAGACGTCCATTGATCAAGCTGTCAAGTATCTCTGCCTGTGGATGTTTGTGTGGGTGCCACGTCTCCACAGTGCGCGTGTGCTCGCCCGATAAGCTAATTGCCCCTCGGCCAATGGATACATATGGACTAATGGCTTAGAAACATTAAGTCAATTAGTGCATATAACAAGAGGAAACGATATTGTCATTCACTCTCTCATTTCCCCTCATAAAGCACTTTATTCAGCCTCCCTCTGTTTGTTGTGTTTCGAAGTGCGGCTGGAAGGAGCATATTTTGCATCTCAACACTTTTGCATGTACACTGAGGCGTCGACACACGCGTACCGCGCGCACTTGTCGATGCACATCAGCTAAAAATGAGGCCTAACCACCTGTGAAATGACAGTAGACAAAAAGATATCTCTCAATGGACACAGAGAGGAGAGGCGAAAAAGACGCAGATGTTTGCAGCCCGGTTTTCATAAACCGTATAACAAGTCTTGGGGACGTAAGCACATTTGCTCATTATTCATAAGCAAACACAAAGGTATTTGCGGCAGAAACGGATCAACTGTACTTGTCAGATTTTTTTTATTTCCCTCCCTCTCCCCTCCCAGCATTCTCATTAGGGTTCTGCTGTTGAAACCTAAATCTGTCAGAGCACCACTGTACCTCAGCATTATCGTACGGAGAGCCTCGTGAGGCGCTGTGTCAGTGTCACTGTCTGATCTCAGCATCCCCCTCCAGAGGAGCCTGCTCTCTTACATTCCCCCTGCCCCCACACCCCTCCACCTCCAAAACTGTAACAAATTCCCAAAACATTTTCACCACTTGAGTAGCCTCAAGGTAAAACGCAGGAAGCTAAACTGTTCTGGTTCAGCTCCCAAGGTCAGCTTGTGAAGGGTGTGCAGTGGAAAATAAAAAACGAGGGCCGCTGTTGGAACTCGCAGAGCGGCAGCCGAGCTGTTGAGCAGCGTTCAGTAACAAACCAGGGGGTTGTTTATGAAGGAAATTAGCCACTATGAAGCTGCACTGCAATGAAAACAGCAGTTCATCACAGTTTGGCCAGTGCCAGCTTTAAATGTTGGACCTCCAGTAAATGTAATATTAATTGGCACCCCTATAGTAACTATGGGAAACTCGGCGTGAATGGTATCAAAGTCAACCAGTTATATCGGTCCTCTAAGTGGGTGGGCTTTGCAGTCATAATGTTTGTAGCAATATGTGCACTTGCCGGAGGAAGCTTGTGTGTTTTTCATCATCGCTGGAGAGCCGAGAGGCTGCTAGCTGCCTCGTTTCAGGATGCTAGCTAGTTTAAGAAGGATGTTGGATGGCGTCATTGGTAACTTTAACAAAAATTGGATTGTATGGCTTAAAGAAAACTTCTCTACTAGAAGTCAGAGTTGTTTGTTCAGAGGATATATTTTCAAGTTTATTCATACCAATCCTATAGAAATTCTTAGGGCTATCTGTCACAGAGGACATCCCGTTTACCAAGGAAATGACTGTGTCCTCACTGAACTACCAAAAGCTCCTACAACAATTAAGTGAAAAGACACAAACAACACTAAGGTTGCTCCAAGCCATCGTGATCAGTTTTAAGTGCCAACTTCTATCCGAGTCAAGGTTTACTACTCAATTTAGCTAGCTCAAGTCGTTTACATTTGTGATGGTAGAACAGAAAGTACCTCATTATGGGATTATTTCTCAACAACTACTTGGCATGTAGACAGTATTTAATGGTTAGACTTGCTGCATTTCACATAGGCAGCTTTGGAGTCGTTATCATGCTCACTGTTGAACTTGCATGGTGGCTAAATAAATATGGGTTCTCTTTCCTCCAAGCAGCCAGTAACTAAGATATAACACCATAAGGCTGACCGTCACACCTCACAAAAGCCCCAAACCGAGTTTGAAGTCAAATTGTCCACAAACACCTTCTAGGCCTGTTGGTGAACAAAGGATTTATAGTTTAAGCCCTCATCAGTGCAGATTTTGTTTTGCTTAAGTGTGGGGAAGCGGTTTGGCATCAAGACTCATGAAAGTCTCAGTCAAAACTTTTCTGGTATTAGCCTGGCCCAATCAGATCTATTGCAAGAGAACCATGGCGATCGTCCTTTTGCCATTTACACCTGGTTAACACTCGCTGTTTCCGTCCTTGCACATAATAACTCATACGAGAAGTGCACTCATACAGGAGTGGAGAGTGGGAGGGGAAGTGCATCTCCATTTTTGTAAGTCTGCGCTCAGTGCAAGCAGGAAAAGCAGCAAGGTAGAGTCTGAAAACATGTCCATTTTAACAAGCAAATACATGATTTATTTTTACAAACCCAGTGGGAATGATTATTCCTAAATGTTTGATAGACTTGTAAAAACAGCAACTTTGTAGTTTGTAGTTGAAGATTTATTAGGAACGTACATCCTCTTTAGACTCTTCTTCAGCTACAACTTGTTGAATACGGGCAGGTTTTATCTGCACCGCCATCTACTGATTAAAAGAAGAACTACAGCACTTCTACTGTGTCTTTAACGAAAGGAAAAATGCAAAGAGGATGTTTTGTCGCAGTCAAAGTTAGCAGCACAAACACATGTAGACAGAGGACACACAACGGAAAGTCAAAAGAGAAAGAGTGTTGCAGAAAAGCTGTGAGGAAATCAGAAAAAAAAAACGCTGGCGTATGCTGCCAAACGTGCAAAAATTACACTTTTTTTTGCTGTAGCTTTGACTTCAGCAACAACAAATGTAACCAGCAAAATGAAGTAGAGTAATAAGAGAGACAGACTGAAGGCACACAGAGTGGAGGAGAGTGATATTTGATGACCTGGTGAGTAATCACATTAGTAAAACAGTGAGGGAGGCAGTGACAGTGTGACAACTGCAAGGTCCTAATGTCTTGGTCAGCATCATTACTAATCCAGAATTTGTGTTTTCAAACTTTCCTGTGATTTTTAGCAGAGGAATGCAAATTCACTTCAACAACATCATTGTGCTAAAATTTATGCATGCATGTAGTTTATCCTGCTGAGCGAAAATGGATTGATATGGACCTGATGCTAATTCATCAAGCAGCATGATGTCACAGTGACATGAACTGTCGCTTAAACAAAGTACGTTATGTACTAACAATACTTTATTATTAACACGAATGGAAAACTTTTTAGCTTCAGGTTTATTAGTAATGCAGCCAGCTTTAAATCCATTTCGTTGCACTAAGAAATATAAAGTTTAAAACTAAAGCAAACGGTTCACTTCAACATACAATGCATTTATGATTTAGTTTTCAAATATGCCACTATTTTTTTAACTGTCCGGAGAGTGTGAATATAGTCATATAAGTTGTTGTTTTTTTTAATTGCTTACCACCTTAATACCAGTTCATTTATTACCAGATTTTTGACACCTAGAGTCAGATACTTCTTAATAGAAATGCACCTCACATAGTTTATATCCCAGGAAAACAAAACGTAATGGATTGCTAGATAGCAGATCCTGGAAAATCTGATCACACTGAAAAGGTGAAACATAATTTCAACCTAAATACTAAATTTTTTTAGGGGGCAAAAGTAATTGCACCATTAGTAGTTTAGCTAAAAACAAGTATTTCTTAACATTGTTATTCATCATTAAATAAAATGCATCAAGTTAAAAGCTGCTTTTAAAAAAAAAACATTTCAGTGTAACAAAAATGTGTTAATTTTAAACATATTGCCCAAACTTTGCTTTTTAGTCATGTAAAACATAGTTCAGTCAGTTTTAAACCAAATGCCACAGTCAATCTTTCATATAGAAGATAATTGCAGATTGTCATTTAACTGGAGAAAATATAAACTCATTCAGAGAGATCAGAGTGTTACAAACAAAGTATGTTTTTAATTACACTAAAAAGCAAGATGTGCCATAATAAGTGTGTTATGAATTTGCTGTTGTCTGTAAAAAGGTAGAAAGTGTTTTGAAATAAACAGAATTTGTTTTTCTTATTTCAGTAAGGAGGATTGAATTTATTGAGCTATTTCCTGGTCATTATGTTATTGTACGAGAACAAAAAACTTTGTAACTCATGTAAGTCGAATGAGAATTGTTCTCTTCCTGCATTTTAGCTTATTCCTCAAGAGACCTCGTCATCAAAAAGCCTTTCACTACATTCTTTGTTTACATTTCTGAGCAAACAAAACTATATTTTATGTGACTAAAGAATGGTTTTAGAAATGTAATTATGAAGAGAGGGCTGATCGAATCTCCAATGTATAAATATGAGACTTAAAAAGTGACAATTTAAAGGAGCCAAGTGCACAAAACCTACAAAACTATATTTTATTTCCAAGAAAACAGTCATAGTCATGGATTATGCCATCATTCTTTGCTAGTTATGTTGATAGGGTAATAACCGACAATACTGACAAGATGTTATTCTTTTACTGATTCATAGCTGTTATGAAGTTAATATTAAATTAATGGTAATGGTATGTATGTCATTGGTGCTACTTTTTGTTAAATCCTGCATTGCATTTTCATCGTTTTATTTTCGAAGCCGTCAGGCCTTGTGCCACGGTTGGAGGTAAATGTGGCCGTTGTTGTGCCTGCATCTGTTAGACATGAGATCGGTGTAGTTCTTAGGGAGAAACTCCTTCAGGTTCAAACTGAATCTCTCTGTAAATAAAAGCACCTCTTGCAGCTACTGTCCCCTGCTCTGTTTGACCTGATTTATCTTTCCAACTTTTGGCTGCCTGAGCCTCGCAGCCTCCTCTATGATCTTGTCTAAATTTACATCTCTCTACATGGCCCTCTAATCGTGCCTGAGAAGTTCTCATTGCTGCTGATGAAAGCGTAAGAGGTTGATCAAATGCAAAGCAGCCTCTCTGAAACCTCCTTTGCATCATGCGCTGCTACGTCTCTGTGGCTGGCCTCCAGCCTCAAACACCACTAGGATATGCCTCCCGACTGCGGCGCTGCCGTGAAAATCAATGACCGCCATTTGGCGCACCGCCACGAACACGGGTTCTAATATTTATAAGGCCGATCAGTGATTGTTTGTTTTCAGCTGGAATAAAGATAGTGAGAAAAATGTACGCGGGTTTTGACTGAGGGGGATGTCGGAGAAAACAATTTCTCAGGGTAGTGTCTAATGGATTGGAGAGACCAGAGAGACGTTTGTCTTTTAACGCCCCAGATACATTAAGGAGGTATAAAATATGCTTGTCAGCCTGAATCAGTGTTATGCCACAACACAATTCAGACGCAACCGAGCGAGTTTCGGCTGTAGAAAGAGATTATAGGAGTTATCAGAGCCGACAGCACAGAGGAAACAAAACCACAGGCTTCAGTTCGGGTTGCTAAGCACAAACCTCCAACAGACTTGCATCAAAGCATCCTATAATCAATTGAAACTATCAGTTTTAAGGATACTCTGTTCCACTTTCAAACACAAGTGGCGTAATATTGCAGTGTCTCTATGAAAGGGGTGGCTGTTTTTATATATCCATCTATCTATCTATATATATATATATATATATATATATATATCTATATATATATATATATATATATATATATATATATATATATATATATATATATATATATATATATATATATATATATATATATATAGACAAGTGATCAGAAAAGCAAACTCAGTTCTTCGTGCAGCATATTTTTCCCCATCAGTCATTGGCTCGGGTCATAGGCAGGAGATATAAACTCGATGTGAGATTTTGCTCCAACGTGCGTCTTTCATCAATTGTTCGAAACTTATTTCAATGCCACGCAAAGTGAAAGGCTGCGAGAAAGTTACATAAACGCACAAAGAGAGACCGCATGTATTTTCTGCCTTATTAAAGCAAGGGGGAGCATTAAAGCAATTGATCAAATTCTTCCGCTGTGAACCGAGTCGCCTGCGGTGATGACTCCACAGCGGTTGCTTTCAGCATCTCTCAGATCATTGTTTTCATTTTAAAAAGTGTGCTGGGGTTTTTTTGTTTGTTTTTTTTCCACTTCAAATGCTTCTTATTGCTGGCTTTCAACAGCGATGGACAGTTTTTTTTAAACCCCACCGCTATGATCTAGCCAACACGGATGCAAGTGGCTAAAATCTCTTCAAAAAAATTGCGTTACGTCTTGACCCGTTTGGTGGATCATGGGATTCTTTGAACGATCCAACAAATGAGAAAGAAAAATAATGTAAACGTGTTCTGCAAATCTCCAGATTAGCGAAAAAATTAAGTCTGATTTGACAAAGCAATGTTGTATATGAAGTACATACCACTGAATCTAAAAAATCCAAAGTATGTTTTTGCTTTAAAAACAAGGAGGATTGAAAACAAAGGTTGAGTCAGTCTTCTAATGTTATTATTAGCCATCTACTCTTAGCCAATAATATTATCCATTAGTTATTATTAGTTACCCACAGTGAGATCAGAAAAAGCCTTCCTGAGGAATCTTGGCACACATTATTTTAAGTTGGCCTTGGAATAGCCTCAAATGGCCAACAGCGATTAATTTCTTTTTCAGCACAGACATTATGGAGCCTCGCAGATCACACAGATTTTAGTGCAACAAAGGTTATCTCCTGTAAAAATGATTCAGGAATTGTTCTCTTCCCAGAGATTTGCATGAACACAGAAAGACAAAATGCTGACTCGGAGAAAACAACTGATTTTTTTTTTATCCTGTAAAGACATCTCCCTGAGCCCAGGCTCTGTCTTTTAGACAGACTCAGGCCAACCTTTGGAGGAAGTTCATTTTACCTGTTTGTTTCCTCTTTGAATCTCAAGGAATAAGCAGATTGACTACTCAGGGTCCCCTGCTCGCCTTGGGGTGCCTGGGAGGAAATTGAATTCACACAGGATAATGACGGGATAATGCCAAATGCTCCAGCTGTGCACATGCTAAGGAAAACCCTCGTAGTTTGAGGGTTATGTTAATAGTAATCATTTAGAGCTCTTTTAATAATTTCTGCTGGTTGTGTCTGAGCTGCAAAAACCTATTTACTCAAGATGTGCATCAATCACGTCCTCCAGAAAGTTGCGATCGCAAATCGAGTCGTCATTTTGCTAATTTTGGGCGGACTTGCAATGTTCATCATCAGTCATCGCGGCTTTTCAATCAAATCTGACCAATGTAATTCTTTCTCGTCTGACGAATCATAACCACTGCAACTCGACTTAATTTTGGCCGACCCCTTTAGCCTCTTTCTAATTTAACTTCCTCTTTCACGGCGTCTCTTTAAAGCCAAACCTGCAAGTCTCTGTGACGCTAAGCGATAACATTTCTGTTTTTTTAGGTTTGGGCCACAGCGATCATAAAAAAATTTTAAAAAAACATTGGAACATCCTGGAAGGACTGGTCAATACACTTGAACTCCCACACTTGAGGCGAAAACTCAGAGAAGCACTTCACCTTCTTTAAAAACCACAGCATCAGACGCCGAGTAGCTGACTTCTATCGCAGCCGTCTCTCACAAGCACGCTGAATGTCATAATGAAACTACATTAGCCGCAATAAAGGTTCACAAACCCAACTTTTTCTTGAGATCCTCTCCACGAGCGGCACATACTGGATCAGAGCTGGGGGACAGACGAAGCAAAATACAATCTGCACCGGGAACAAGCACCATTACCTCAAGGGACAATGTCATAAGTCTTCTTAAGAGCCACAAAACACATGCAGACCAGAAAACCAAAACACAATGACACCCTTGGTAATTGTGTGTGTGTGTGTGGGGGGGGGGGATTTTCATTCCCCAAAAAGAATCCTGGCTCACAAATATAGATCTCTTCTTTTAATTTTCTATCATTTACAGTTAAGCTAGCAACAAGAATGTTTCCTGTTAGGTGACAGTTTTGAAAATATACGCTCTTCAAAATCTGATCATGTTCTCTCTCTCTTTTTTTTTTTTGAAAAACACTGTGTGCACGTATGAAACAATCTCTGACCTGATTTGCAAAATCAAAAGGAGGTGCTCCAGCTTGTAAGGTGGTTGGTGAAAACTGGAGGCGATTGTGAATATACACAATAGGACAGATGCAGATGAAAGCTTGATGCATTCTTTTTTTTCTGGTTGGGAGAGGGGAGGACAAATTCCCTCCTGGATCTACACGCTAATTAGCGTTTCTTTCAATTTCCAGTCCACAATATACGTCTTGCAAGCTGATCTGACGTTTTTCTATCATTCATATCAAAGATGGCTGTTTTTAAGTGCCATCTGTTATGAGGAAAGCACACAACAACTACATCCCAGCCCATCCCTGAGCTAAAGAGACTCATTGTGGATGTTTGCTCTTCGCTGACATCTGCTGCCTGAAAAGAGCATTGTTTTTTTACAAGTAAAAAAAAAAAAAAGATGTTTGCAACCACAGAAAACACAATTAGTTTCCGTTTTAAAACAAAATAAAATGAGGATATAAGGGATTGCGACACTATGAAACATATAGGTTTAATGTAAATTCACAAGAAAAAAAGTTTCCTCATGTTTCATATTATCAAATACTGATGCTACTACTACCAGCCCATATGCTATATTGTCCGACTTTTATGCATAAAATGGATGCATGGACACTTTTTTTTCTTTCTTTTCTCAAGCAGGTATGTGATGTGACGTAACTAGTTACCCAATGCTGCAAAAGCTGAAATAATTATGGTAATGTGTAATTAAAATTTTGCTTTGAAAACCAGACACTTACATAAGCAACAAGGGCAGGCACAAAGATCACCATTTTCACACCCCTCAGGCAGAAATTTAAAGCTCCGGCTGGATAATAAACGTGACAGACACAAGAAAAGACTTCAGCAGGTTCAAGGCTTCAGTAAACCTCCCCCTAAGACTGCAAATAATTAAAAAAGAAAAAAAAAAACTTCAGAAAATTGTTAAAAGGGAGATTACATTGAAAATAGCATTGTTTGATCTGTGCTCCTCAGAGGGGACATGTCACACTTCACTCTGTCTTTTTCAGTAAAAAAGGTCCAACATAGAAGATAAAACTTTTTTCACAGAAAATGAAAAATGTTGCATAATGTTCAGCTGCACACGAGGACTAACTTTACTGTTAACCTCCAACACTTGAGCCCTTCCGACTTCCCAGCATGCCGTTGTGCTAATGATCATAGCGGTTCTCCAGCTGCGAAGACGGTGAAGCAGACAGCTGCAGTTTACACTTCACCACAACCCAAACAGCGCCGCAACCGAGAAATACAACAATTCAAGTCATCAAATGCCTTTTCTTCACCACGCTTCAAATACACGCATCCTATTGTTTTATAATGGGTCGTTATGTGGTTCTCACAATAATAGCTTGTTGTTTTTTTTGTGAAGTTAAACATGAGTGATAGCTCTCTGGTGTAAAAGAAAGACGTGTGCCAGTCTCAGGATGGAGGAACGCCAACAGCTCGTCACACTGACCGTTTGCTTTAGGTGATTTTTGCAACATAAAAAACTCAAACTGAGTATGTTTATATTAGTGAGAGCATGTCAGTATATTAAGTCATTTAATTATCGCTCTCTTTTTAAGTTTGCTGCCGTTTCAGCTGTGACTTGTCCGTCCAATGTAAGTTCAGAAAGAGTGGAGCAAGTCTTTGGATTTGGCAACAGGCTTTATGCGTGTAAAACACCAATGATTTTCTTTGTTTTTCTCTTACTTGTTACACAAATTATTAATATTTATCAATGAATGATTGGGATAACATGAAAATGGAAAGAAAATAACACCAGTAGTGGTACGTGTCTGTCCAGGTACTACAGCTGTTAGGACGTCATCCCATTAATCCCAGCATTAGCTGATCGGGTTTACACATGAAGCCTGCAACGTTAAGTAATAACACAGATGCTGTTTCACACAAAAAGAGCAGAAAACTTGCGAAAGTGTGACTAACATAGCTTTGCGGCACAACAATGTGAACATATTCAGTGCGAGCTGTTTTAAATGGCTAAAATCTGCGATTAGCATTTATTTCTGTAAGTGGCTAGATATTCCATCAAGCTTATATCAGGGCAATACATTAGGTCTGGCAATTATTCCTACTGCTGCCAAAAGTTCAAAGTAGTCCAAACATCAATTTAAACCACAAAAAAAATCCGTTGTACCCAGATTTACTCATGCTCCTAACAGGAACGTTAATCTAAGCAAAGGAAATTTCTCCAGCGCCTCCTTAGAAGGTGTCTAAGATGTGGAGAATAAAAACAATATTGTACAGAAACGCAAACTGGAAGTAGAAAACGACTATCATGAGAGTTTATTAAAGCAAAAACAAACAAAAATAAATGCATGAAAACAGGAGCAGAAGGGGAACAGCAGGGTACAACATCGACCAAGGAGATGATGTGGATGGAACCAGTGGAGAACAAAAAGGAAACAGGTTAGCCTACATATGTACATACAGGAAAAGAAGGCAGGAGAACTAATTACCAATTAACAGATGCAGGTCTGGAAAGAGCAGGTAGGGAGAACTGAGGAAATGATTAGCAGCTGGAAAAGAAAATAAACGAATCAAACCTAGTCCTAAAAAGGCCCTAACAAAAAGATACACGAGTCTAAATACGCACTAACAAGTAAACTGAACCAAGGCGAGGAATAAAGTAAAAAGGCAAGAGATCAGGACAAATACAAATATAATCAAAACTGAAACTAAGACTCCAAACAACAAAGAATCATGACAAACATTTTAATCAGTTTGAAACTACAACCTTTTAAAATGAAGACAAACAACAGAAAAAAGACATTTCAATCTCCTCTTTCAACCTCTGCAGACAGGATGTGAAATGATCCCTTTGACTGAACACTTTCCAGTGCGATTATTGGCTACGGGGGAAATTTTCACCCCCAACAATCTGGCTAAAACAGCCCCGGCCTGGCAGTCAGAGGAGCAGCTTGTTCCTGTGCAGACCGATGGGTTCAGATGAATGCTAATGAAGAGGAATGAGAGGGCCACTTGGAATAAACATTTGCTATCAAATAAAAGTAATTGATGATTTGGCTCCGAGTCTGCGGCTTCATGGTCTCCGCTGAACCCTTTTTAATCATAATTTAAACACTTTAATCATATTCTCTAAATGCCGAAAACACACCCCAGTCTGACTTTATCAGGGCTTGGAGTAACTTGCAAGGAGGTCAGCTAATTAACAGAAAAACACCAATTAAACACCACTGTAATCGCTTTGCATTTTATGTTCGACAGTTAATGTAGGTTCTCTTACGTGTATTTTGCAGACTTAGTTATTAGCTTAATACCACAGTTCAGTTAACTTTCCCTTCCTTACACTTTTATTGCTCTGGAGGACTCACTTCATCCAAGTAAGCCGTTTCTACACTCTGCGAAACTTAGTAACAATAGTGACTGAAAGACGTTTTAATCAGCGTGTTTACAGCTCTATAAACCATTCTTTCAACATGGCCTCGCTTTGTCTTGAACGCAAAGCCACACGCGTCCTAAAGTGCTTTACACTCTTTCAGGTTTAAGATAAAGCACGTTACACGGCGCTGCAGTGCAACGGTTTAATTTTCTGTTGCACATTTCCTAAGTGGTTTCCTCGCAGAGCAGGAGAGTGTCACCTCAACAGGACTTAAAGTACAGTAAAGTCTGCATCAGCAGGAGAATCGTGTGCAGCAGTCTGTGAATTATAGTATTTGTTAATGTTTGCGGCGCCTCTCAGGATGATGTATCAGGCCTCACTACATGAAGCGCTCGAGAAATCTGGAGAGCAGCTGAAGAGCCAGTTCAGGTTGTGTCATAATTAACTCGGCACCAAGCAGCCTCTCTGTTCAGCCACTGGAGAAAATCCATGTGGACACCCAACTGTGGCACTTCAGCGACTGCCTGATCCGAAATGTGAACATATTGCCGTGGAGAGTTCGGGGGGGTTTTGCGGCTAAGAGCGGCAGAGCCGATCGATGGGATTGACAAACACGGAAAGAGATGGAACAAAATTTTAAATTGCACAAATCAGTCACAATGGAGTAATTTTTAGCCCTTTCAAACATGGAGAACATTGATTGTCTTTTCTCTTATCAGCTTTGTTTAAATAACCAGTGATTTTTCTCCAACATAAAAAACATACACATATTTGGCCCCAATTATTGTTTCTTTGTAACATGTAAATGCTTAATTGACAAAAATGTGCCAGAAAAATACATATTTCTTATTATTACATTATTGCTTTTTAAATAAGAATGTAACTCATTAAGAAAAATAATCTGTCCAAACCAATTTGGACCAATGTGGAAAACGTAACTGCCCCCTTGTTAAATGAAATACTAAATATCATTAGCCAGTAAATTTATGAAGTCACAAATAGATCTTGTCTGACAAGATGAAGTATCAGGATCTGGCATGGTTTGAGTTTGGTTTTTGTCATTTTTTGTGTTCCTTAGGTTAGTTCTGCCTAGTTCCCATTTCCACTTCAGTTCTTCTTAGTGTTTCTAGCTTTTTTCTTGTTTATGGTTAGTTACTCCAGTCTAGTTATGTTTCCTTAGTGCAGTTATTCTTGTTGGATTTATTTCCTGATGCCTGCAACCTGTTAGCTCATCAGCCTAGCCTTTTTGTTTAGGATTCAACATCTCTGGTATTTAGGCTTCTCATTCCCAGTCACTCCTTGCTGGTTTCTCTCGTCTAACTCCCATCACTTCCCCATGTTCTCTTCACGTCTCCCTGTTGGTTTCTTCCTATGGATTTTTGGTTTTTGTTTGTTTGTTTTTGCCAAGGCTCCAGTGGTTTGTATACGGGTTTGTTTTTTTCAGACTTTCATTAAAACTTTCCAGCTCCTGTCTGCATTTTTGTTCCGCCCTCAAACACACAAACCTCATGACAAAAAGATGTCAAACCGTAACTCATAATGCGCCCATCTAAAGACATTTAAGAACAGATTAAAAATAACGTCACTGACATCTGTCAGTGTGGAAAAGGACTTCAAAGACATTTCTCAGGCTTTGGGAATCCACTGAACCAAAGTGACAACCATTAATCACAAAAGGAGAAAATATGCAGCAGTGGTGAACTTTCTAAGAAGCCTACAAAAATACCTCATGGAAAAGTGAATCGACTATTCAACCAGGATATTACAAAATAACCAAGAACAACATCTAAAACACGGGTGTAACCTTAGTTACGCTCTGTGATATTCAGCTATATCAGAGACACTGGGAAAAAATGGCATCCACAAGGTGAAAACCATAGTTGATCAAAAAGAAAGAGCACAAATACAAAACCAAAGACGAAGATTTCAAAAGGCGTACATCCTGTTACACTTATTGTAAAACTATCACAGGATTACAGGGAAATTGCATAGTGTGATGGTGTGGACTGATTTGCTGCTTCAAGGCCTGGACTTCTCTAGAGGAAAATGATGAAGCATAAAATCCAGCCATCAGTTTGTGTTTTGCAGCCGGAAAATGATTTGGAGCAGACCAGGCAGTTCAGCACAGAACGACTGAAATTAACAAATAAAATCAAACCGTTAAAAACTGGACCCACAGTTATTTGAGATGCTTTGATGTGATCTTAAACAGGACATTCCAGCTTGAAAGCCCTCAAATACAGCTTAGATTAAATATTTCCAAAGAGAAGCCTCACCAGCACTTAATGTAAACTCTGAGCGGATTACAAGGGCATTAATCAATGAAATCATAATTTGACTTTGCTTTGATTTGGTTTCTGCTTTTTGCATTTACTCAGGTCATCCATGTCCAACGTTAAAATTGGCTTGAGAATCTGAGACACTGAAGGGAGACAAAACAGCAAAAGCATTGGAGATCTGTAAGGGTGTGCACACTTTTCTCACAGCACTGTGTGAGCAAGCGGAGAGGCGTTTGATCACCTCACAGACTGATAAGAAAAAAAAAGAAAGCTTAAAATCAATTCTTAAGAACATTTGTAAAAATCACTGTCAGTGAACAAAACTGCAGCGTCCATCATGAAAAGAGCAAAGGAAAATGGTAAACACAATCTAGAAATGCTTTTGCTTCTGTTTTTTTTTTTTTTTTATTTTGGCCCTGGGCCTTCACTTTGCTGGAAAACAGACAAGCTGACAAACTAACAAGAGAAGGGCTGGACTACGCGTTCACACAGAGGCAGTGATACACAGACTGAAGACGAATACTGGCAGAAACAAGGATTTAGCATTAACAGGAAGAAAAGCTCTGTGAAAATAATATGGTAAAACACAACAAGCAAGCAGGCGTTCACAGAAAGAAATGGGAGAACGGATGACACAAAGGTAGTCATAAACTAATACAGTCCCTTTCAAAAGTAGTCATACTATTTTTCACATTTTGTTACATTATGGCAACAAACTTCCATGGCTGAGATTTTACGTGACAGATCAAGTAGTGCAAAGCGAACACTGGGGAACAAGCAGGGATATAAAACCAAAACATTCACCTGAAATGTCAGCGTGTCTCTGGAGGAGCTGCAAGCATCCACAACTCAGGTGGGAGAAGAAGAAGAAGAAGAAGAAACAACAAGAAAAAAAACATAAATCCCGCTTTCTACGATGTTCTTGGATGCTGCAAAAGATTCAAGAATAGGGTTTAGGTTCACAACCCAGCAGGACAATGACTGTAAACATACAACCATAGCCACAATGGATGAGATCAAAGTGTCTAGTCAAAGTCCAGACCTTAATCCAATCGAGCATCTGTGGCTAGACTTGGAAATAAATTATCCAGATTCTCCCCGTCCTATCTGGCTGCGATTGAAGTATTTTCCAAAGAACAAAAGGGAATAAAATCAATCTACATGTGTAAACTGGTGGAAAACATGCTGAATACAAACGCACAGCCGACATATTCCTTCTACTTCACAGGCATGTGCTACTTTGTGTTGGTTTAGCTCCTCAAATCCCTGCAATAAATGTGAGAAAATGTGGAAAAAGCTCTAGGGGCATGAATACTTTTGTAAGACAGCATAATGCTCTGTTCCGACACAATAATACCATTGTACCAGTAAAAATAAAAAAACAGACCGCCCACCCATTTCAACATGAGCATTCACGCACCACAGAACCATAAACAACTTGAAGTCTTCTCGACGTTGTGTCAAAATAACCCTCAAGGAAGACCTCCTGCCGTTTGATGGCGTGTCGTTTTGTTGAGCTTTCATAAAGCCCGCAGACGGCGCTTTCAGTACGCATGCACGCTTACTTATGTGGTGATGAATTAACCGGGGTGCTCTGAGTGGTCTGTGACAGCACCAGGGCTCCGACATCATGACTGCATATGTCAGACATCTGGTGCAATATTAGGGCCAAGGCACCCGGTTCCTCTCAGAGGCAGATTCAATATCTGACACGTCAGCAAAGCTTGTAGCAGATTGTGTCTTTCCGAGACATTACTTTTACATATTCACTTTTTTTTTTCTTCTTTTTTTTTTTAGTTTATTGGTCAGTATTTTAAAAAAAAAAATAGTAAGATCTTGAGAGGGAAGTAAAGATAAAGAGCATAATTTAGCAGCAAAAAAAAAAAATCTCAGTATATGTAAGAAAGGAAACTTAAAGATAAAAAGCATGCACGATGAAAACTTTACATAAAAAAGTGCATTTTACTGTCTTGTTTATTTGATGAATAGAGGCAATTTTGGTCAGAGGTTCACTTCTGGGCCACATTAAGCGTCAGCTCCAGGAGAAGCTGCAGTTAAAAGCTTCTTATTTAGAGAATTATATTATGATGTATGTTGCAGAGGTTGGAGTTATTTTTGGAGTGTAGGCTGAGCAATAAAGCAAGATGATGAATTGTCACTGCATTTATATTTATCAAGCTGTTGGGCCCCTCTCGAGCTTTCTGTGTGTTTGCATGTGTGCAGCGAATATAAATTTGCAGGAAAAAGGGAGGAAATATAATTTTGTTTGTTTTGTACATACTGGAAAAAGGTTTTTTTTTTTTTCATAAACAACTCTTATTTTACACTGCAATTTGCATAGCTTCTGGAGATGAGTCATCCTTATGTTTAGATGCTTCTTCGAACCGCTGACTGAACCGAAGTAACCTCTCTGATAACTGAGTACTCTTTTGTTTTGACTCGGATCAAGTTGCTCATCATTGCTGTATTTTTAATAGAAACGGTATTGATTGATTGCCTAATAGTTGCATTTGTTTGGTGTAAAGAACTAGTGTGTTGAACAAAAACTCCTCCAAACAAGTCGTTTACAAATATCGCATCTATTCAGTCCATTTTTGACTGGACCAGAAATGGTAACCAGCACTTTAACTTAGTGTTGCTCAATAATAAAAAAAAGACAAAATTGTGTAAACAACAGCAAATAAGGAGACTGAAGCTGAGTGAAGCTTTCCCCCAATACCTGGACCGGCTGCTGCTCCAACAACAGCTGCAACTCGAAGCAGCTGAGGCAGGGTTGACCTGTGTCATCACACCGTTTCCAATCAGCGCCAATTAGTGTGAAGGTGAGTCGGTGTCAAGGTGATGATGCCGCTCCAACCTGCAACACAGACTCTTGTTAGAATTTCTGTCATTCACCTCGATGCAGCGAGTAGCTGGAGTTTACTTTCCATGCTCAGGGTACCTGGGAGATGGTTGCTAATTGGCAGTGCATGAAGCTAATGTTAAAGAGACAAGCGCATCGCCTGGACTTGCATGGGGAATTTTTCTGCCATAATCCAAGAGCACACATTTTCGGTCTGAAAGCAGAATTTCATGTCTTTTGTCCTCAAAACTGTTAATACTTTTGCTTACATTTTCATTTTTGAAAGCAGGACTTCATGTCTTCCTTCTCAAAGCTTCTCCTCGCGCTCAGACATCAGGCTGCGTTCACACTGCAGCCTGAAGTGACTCAATTCCGATTTTTTGAAGTTATCAGACTTGTATCGGATCTTTTCATGACAGTCTGAACAACACTGGTCGGATTCTTTTCGACTGCGAGCCAGGCCGCTTGGGTATCCGATATGTATCCCATTCAAATGTGACCTACCGTCCAGGTCGCATTCATCCGAACCGAACGTCATTCATACGTCACTATTCTGCGTCCTGATACACGCACGCGGGAAGAAAAACAACAACCCGTGATGGACTATAATGAGGATTCAGTTGTTAATATGCTGCTCCGGTTGGACAACAACTTAAAATGCGTAAGCTAAGCTCCACTGGGAGCCTCCATATTTACTTCCGCAAACACTGAGCACTTCTTTTTATGTCGGTTGGAAAAACACTGAGAACGCTGACGCTATTGCGCCCTCTACTGCTCATGTCGGACACTTTCAGGTTGTTTGCCCGGAAATCACATACACGTCGCATATATTTGGAAGTGTGAATGGCCACGGCAAAAAAATAAATAAATTTTAAAAAATCCGATTTGACAAAAAAAAATCGGAATTGGGTCACATCAGGCTGCAATGTGAACTCAGCCTTAGTCTTTGCTCGTACTCGCTGCTCGCTTATGGACATTTGCTTCTCCCTACATCCAGTAGGTGGTGCAGGTTGCTACAATATCAGCCTGTGTGGTTACTATCGATTAACCTGTGTGGCTAATCAATGATCGATCATCACTTTAATCAAATGCATTAAAATGATGGAAGATTTGTTTGTAACCAAGCTGTATAAATACTGGGTGGTAATATAATAAAAATTTTGAAAATCAAAAGAGAAAATGACCACAATGAGGATGTGAAGAACATATTAAGCAAATAAAATAGTAAAAACAAGGTCACAACTGTTGCATGGGTTCCATTAATAGTTCGAGTTAAACATAACTAAATCAAGTTTTAATACCTGATGCTGCTTTAGGAAATTTGTCACAAATTCAGAGTGACATGCGCCCAATATGAATGGGGTGTTATAATGAAGTGGAATAAAAAATAACATGTAGTTTTGAATTCCTTTTATAAATCAAATCTGAAAAATATAGGAAGCACATTCAATCGACCATCTTTACACTCTAAATAAAATCCTGTGCAGCTGTCAGGAGTCGTCTAATTAGTAAATGAAAACAAATATTATCATGAATACCAAGGCCTACAGCAAATAAGTCAGGGTTTACAGTATAAAACCATACCCTGATCTTTAAACTTTCATACACAGCACTGTGCTCTCCATCACAAAAGAAAAGAGTTTAGCAAAACTACAAACCTACCAATTAAGTCGACAGGTTGGCGAACAGAGCATTTGTTGTAACTCTAGAGGAGCTCCAGAAATCTGGTGGGAAAATCTGTCAACAGCACAGTTTAATTAGGGAAAACTTAGAAAGACACTTCCTCAGAAATAATCTAGTTTTTCTCTGATTTCTATGAAAAACTCTTTTCTTTTCTTTCTGGCGTAAGACATGAACCCCCGCAGAATTTGTTGATCCTATCTTCATTTTCTATACATCCATACGCTGTATTCCTGTTGCTTCATATGTCAGGATGAGCAGTGTAGGAAGACTGACGGTAAATCTTTCCAAAACCAAATTAATGCATCGTGCGTTGAAGCGCAGATGGCACTTGAACGTATTTCTTTAGACACATGCAAATACAATGTTGCACGATGTTTTTTCTATGTAAGTAAGAATCTTGGGGAAATGCGATTAAACTCGTATGACGACTGTAATTGGTGTTTTGTGTATTGTAGAATAACCTCCGTTTTATGAATATTGCTGTTCAGTGATGATGCTCCAGCAGCAGTAGGAGAGATTATTTCTCCTGCTGGGCTCAGCATGCTGCTGCTTAGAATGCTGCTTTGCTTGTGTTTTTTTTTTAAGAGTGAATGATTCTTTAATAATAAAACTCTGTCTCTCTCGCCTGAATTGTACTCCAGAACAACAAACTGGGAGGTAATAGGTTCACTTCTCCAGAGGCAGATTCTTCTGTGAACATATGGGTTTTTGGGGGTTTTTGGGGGTTTTTTTGGTTTTTAGCTAAAAAAAAATTTTCTGTCTGGATTCTTATTGACTTTATCACCAATTGCCTGTATTACCAATGTTTCCTTTATTGATTTAGATCAAGACATGTATTAACACTGAAAGGACATCCATAAAAATGTGGATGTTGGAAAGAAAACAGTTAATGTTTACCTGGTACCACCAGGGGGCAGATATGCCTGCAAGACATGAGAGACTACAAATATGGCACCTGACTTGGACAAACTTTCCCCCGTCAACAGCCAGGCTATTTATATTTTTTTGACATCTGGAGAATAAATGCTAAGGTTCTGGAAAGAAACGATGCCCGAAATGACAGCGATGTGCTAAGTAACAGTGTGTGACTGTAAATGTCAAACAGAGTTTGTTTTTCTTAAACTGTCTTAGCGCAAGTCATTTTGTTGGTGCCATGGAAACAGACACCCATGTAAATTAGGTCTTTGTTTTATTTTCTTATAGAAAGTACTCCTAGAAGACGGCTGCTGTGTCTCTGTCCATTTGACCTCCAGATGGTCTCAGCAGCATTCTGAGTTTGTTTGCTTCATTCTGTTCAATGGGTTTAGGGTGTAAGATTGCTGCAAAGTCAACGGTTCGACTGGTTGTTCTTGGATTTTAACACCGGGTTATAATTTTTGTTTGAACTGGAATGTACTCATCCAAACCTGAGAGTGTATTGGAATGAACTGGATTGAACTCAATCACAGGTAGACGTCAATTTGATCGGTTTGTGTTATAAATTGTCTTGAGGCGACAGCTGCAATGAATTAGCACTACACTGTAGAAACATATGAAACTGAACTGATTCTATTAAGAATTGAATTAAATTGAACAGGAATGAAATGAACTGAAATTAATTGTGAGAAGCGACAAGCATAACAATGTCATACTACATACATGAAGGTTCTTTGAAAAATTACATCCTGAAATATTAGAGGTTTATGGATGGCATAATATGTTGCTGTTGATATGAAATTATACAAGTGTTTAAAATGATTACTTTAGATTTCTTCTTGTTAGAGGTAAGTTTTTCCTCTCCACTATCACTACGTTCATGCTGAGTACGAGAGATTGCTGCAAAGTCAAGAACATAAACGCATTGCTGAAAGTCAATGACTCAATTCAATCTGGTGGGGTTCCTTAAAGAAACATGGTAAACTAATGTTACTAAAGATCTGAGTTTAATGCGTTGTTTGAAAATGAGGATTCATTGAAGTGCATGTATGATTGAACTGAAATTAATTCACATTTTTTGTGAATTGGCTCCATATAAATAAGCCTTTGTAAATAAACTGAATTCAAATGAAAGATTAGGAAAATGGGAGCACAAAGCAAAAGGAATATTTATACCTAGCTGCAATATGCTGGTATTTAAGAAAGGCTGTTTTTACAGCAGGAGTTAAGGTCAGACAGGAGAGTATAATGCCAGTAAAAGTAGATTTTCTCTCTTTGCTTCGTTACCGAAGAAAAATGGGAGGGTGGGCATCGGTAATGCCCATGCAATGTGCAGCAGATGGAGCCTTAGAAGCATTAAAAACACCTCTATTGGCCAAAATAAATCAGAGTTGTTCCACATGGAAAACACAAAAAGGAACAGATGTAGAAGAATTTGCACAGAAACAAACTGCTGCATGCTGGGAAATTATTAAAGATCATCTGCTCTGTGTTTAACCAAAAAAAAATAAAATAAAATCACACATTAAGGCGCAACGCTTCTAACAACGCCGTTTTAGTTAAAACATTTCTGTTGTGACTGAATCAAGGCCATGAAAGCTTGACATGCTGGGCCTGTTCAAGTCCCTCAGTCTGCTATTATGTACACGCCAAGCTAGGTTTCTGTGTTTCATGCTCAGTGGGTGGAGGTTGCCAAATGACTGGTTTTTACATGAATTAAAATGCTGGTTTAATACATCAAAGCGCCCAACAGCCTCATGTCGTTTTTTACATTTGACAACTTATATTTCTGCTTTTCAAGCCCCCTGACAAGAACAATGCTGGCTTACTTTAAAGCCTCGGCTTTGAAACAGTCTGACAGAGAATGACACGCTGGGAATAAAGCACCGAGCTGACAAATATAATACATCACAACTATATGTCCACTTTGGAGATATATAATATCGTTGGGCTCGTAACTTTGCTAAAAGAAAATATTAAAAACATCTGTCAAATAAACACGAGATACTTTAGGTTTTGTTCCCTGTGGTTTGTTGCAGTCTGACCTGTGAGCCTGACAAAACAGAAAATATGACAAAGATGTCATATTCCCATCTTTTTATGTGTTTCTGTTTTTATTTTTGATTTAAAGGAGAACAATGTGCAATTCAGTGCATTGCGTCTCTGTTGGCAGTCGTACTGGAAGTGCAACATGAATCTGTGGGGACATCTGCTGGTAGGCGACAAAACGAGGTAAAAGTCCAAAATCTCTTAAAGGAGACAGGAAACTAAATGATCAGGTTATGTGACTGCTTTAATTAAAAGTGTCTTTTTAAACAAATGCATGTCTGAGGTTGTGTTATTCTTCATTATTACACATCCAGAAATGTGGTGGAAGCTGAAAAAACAGGTAATCAGAGGATGTAGACATTTTTTTCCTTGCTTCAGTTTTAAAAACTCCAATTAAAATTAATCAACTTCTGTGTAGGTTTTCTGGTATTCTTTTTTTTTTTTTTTTGAGTTCAACTGCATAATTTTGTGAAACAATGACACTTCTTTTTACAGCTCAACTCGAATCGCACAGACATTCAAAATGGATACCGCTGTAGCAGCTATAGGGATGTTATTAGAAATTATGTTTCCTCCTTGTGTAAGCCTTTTTCCATTTATATTGTTTTCAGGTGGGATTCAGAATGATTGGATATGCTCCCTCAGAGCCTGCAGGTGGATAAAAATTTCATGCAGGAAGAAGCAAGGAACAGATGATTCCCACTATACATCTTTTTTTGTGTGTCCGGATGAGTGCGACCTTTCAATTGAAAACAAGTTAGCAGCTATATTTCAAAGCTTTGTGCTCATTAGGAAATAAGATGTGGTTATAAATGCTTTCCTGGCCTTTCAGCACATCTATTTATTAAATTACACTTTCACCGCCCAATTATTTTAAATTTAAAACTTGACAATATTGTGTATGTATAAAAATGAAGGTTGTTGGTGTTTTGTATACACATTAAAACATAACTTGCTCATTTTTAAGGCAAATGTGTGCTTTTAGTTTCAGTACATTAAAATAAAATCAAATTTATAGTGCAGTCGACTCAACGTCCTACAGCCTTTAAAATCTAATATCTTTTCTGAAAGAAGAAAAAAACATTTCCAGGAAGACATGTCAGTGTCTAGATGCCAAGTGAAACAATCATATTTATAGCTTTTTCAGAGCTTTGATGTGGTGTAATGTAATAAGGCAATCTTTAAAATATGAATTATAAGAACTAAAGTAATTTCAGACCCATTCCAGGCCATTCCTTTGGTAAAAATGAACATTAAAGCTTGAAGTTAAACATCTTTGCACAACCAGCAGCCATTTAAAGTTTCACTGTCAATGAAAGAGCACAAATCACTTCATGGAAAGTAGCAAAGCACATTTTTGTCCATGTAAAGGTTTTGTATGGCACCTTCCTGAAAGGCTGAGATTCTATTTCATTGTGAAGGAAAACATTTCAGGGCCGTTGCCGTCCACCAAGAAGGTCCCAAGCCGGGGTTCCTTTGCATGTAGTTTGTATGTTCTCCTTCATGCATGTGTTGTTTCTCCAGCTTCCTCCCATGTGACTGCTTTTCTAGTAGGTCTCTCTAAATTGCACCTTGGGTTGTGAATGCAGGGCTGTTAATAACTTGCATTGCAAAAAATCTTAGAAATCCTCAGTATTTTCCCCCAAAATGCCGTCACTAAGAGTTACGTGTTAGTCTTAGGGTTCTTTGTGAATGCCTTGGTGTTTTGGGTAAAAGATTTATACCAGCAAAATCTTCCATTTCTTTCCTGGAAACATTGTTTTGTCTCAATAGTCCTGTTTGTATAGGATTCCAGTTTTGGAAGCATCCATTCTCTAAATAAAAATAAAACATCCCATGTTTTCTGAGAAGTAGATGCAGTTTACTGTGTTGCTCTGGGGAAAGAAAAAGTCTGATCTGGTTGTTTTTTCACCATTGTGACTGGAAACTAAAGCTTCAGCTAAAGTTGCAAAATATCTGTTTTTGTGCATTCTGGCCCTGGCTACTCATGGGCTGACTAATGGCTTGTGGTCTCTGAGGTTGCATTTAGGCCAGAGAATTTCATGCCTCAATAGTTTCAGGATTTTTGCCAGCGCCCGCCACAACCTGCTCAGTGTAATTTAAGACAAAAAAAGACATTATTTATAATTTGTCACAAAAGAGGCATACTCAGGCTTAAAGTTCACTTCTGGGATCATCTTTAAGCCTTCACAGTTCACATTTATTACCCAAAGAACACATGGAAACCTGACTGATACACAAGAGATGCTACGTTCACACGGCTTCCTGAAGTAATTCTGTTTAACTTGATCTGGATACTACAGAGAGAAGGAGAAAATAAGGATGTCTTCACAGTGTATTTGGTCAACAAAGGTATGTTTTCTGTTTGTGGCATTTCATTGAAAAAAAAAATCTAATTCTGAGACTGCACACGTTTGAGTGCAGGTTTATGCATGCATTTAGACGGAACGTTTGCCCATGTTTGTGTTTATTTATGAATGTTTTAGTCAGAGCAAATTGAGTTGCATTTTAAATGACCAGAGCTGATTGCGTCATGCAAGTCTACTTTTTTTTTTTTTTTACAATAACCCCCGAGGCATTGCATTCATTTTCAACCCTTTTTAGTCATTAAAAATAAAGAATTTCCATGTCCAAAAGAATGCCACAAAATATTGCTTATATAAAGCTAGTGCTGCTATTTGGGGTACATTTTCACATGAATGTGTTATTTTACAATTAAAAGAAACATTGCTTGGCTGGGGCACTTAGAAATTTTTAACAATGATTCTTGGTAATGTCAAAGTTAACTACGATTTTGTCAGCGAACAATAAAAAGGACAAAAGTCATGAAAGCATCTTGTTCTGCATATTTTGTGATACCCAAGACATTAAAAGACAGGTGTTAAAGAGTCAATTGAACATTTTGTGCTCAAATGTCTTAGCAACGTAGTACATTTTAAATCACAGGCTAAAGGAAGCCAACATCTGTTCAAACAATGAATGGCCAGTCCTTCACATATTCAAAACTAAAAGTATGTTGCCCCGCTCACAAACAATTTGCAAAATAGCTTATTTTTTTGTGTCCCTTTACTGAAAAAATATCAACATGAAACTAAACACACAGTTGAATATACCTAAAGTCCTAATAAATATTCACAATTTGATCCAGAATGAAGTAAATCAAAGTATTTAGGACACAAAAACAAACAAACAAACAAAAAAATAAATATATATATATATAATTGTTAAATGAAGTAGACATTTATTTTAGTTATAAATCAAGCAGTAAAATTTAAATCAATGGCTTCACAAAAGTGAACAATATAACACCTGGTCATTGCTCACGTTAGCATGACTGGATTCTTTAAAACATGACTCAGCAACCCAATGTTTGTTACATTAACGGAGAAGGCGGTGGGATCATAAATGACAGCAAGGCATTTAAATTTTATAAGTATTCTGAATTAGTAAATGTCTGGTTGATCTGAGCACGCCAGAAGTTGGTTTTGTTTAAAAGAATAAGACAAAACAGTATTCTGTTAGCTTAAAAAAAAAACCCACACACATGGTACTTGAAATCCAGACTTTGGTAAAAAAAAAAAAAAAAAACTGAATAATTTTCACTTGTAAACTTACGCTTTGATGAGTATTTTGTTTTTCAAATAGACAAAAATGTCCTAGTTGATACATCTGGTGAAAACATATCACTAGTTTTCAGTGTGACTCACAGATCCTAGGCAGCCATAAAAAGCCTTGACATGCAGGGTCTGTTAAAGTCCCTCAGTCTGCTATTCTATACACTAAACACAAAGGGTTTAATGTGTCGCGCCTAGTGGGTGGAGGTTGCCAGCTGACAGATTTTCACAGGAGTTAAAATAGTGGTTTAACACATCAAAACCCACAATAGTCTCATGCTGTTTTCTTACATTTGACAATTTATATTTCTACTTTTCCAGTCCCCTGGCATGAATGATGCTGGCTTACTTTGAAGCTTCAACTTTGAAGCGGTGTGACTGGCTGAGAACGCAGCAGCAAGCTGACTAATATCTCTGAAAATTTATATGCCAGTGCCGTTGGGCCGCTTGAGAGAGTGTAACTTCATAACAATGCTAAGATATCAAACAAATAATTCGTTAAAGCTTCAGCTAAACATACCTGTGATAATATAATGATAAAGAGATAATGTCAGCATCATCTGTTTTATTTTCAATTAGACTTAGATTGAAATAGTGTACAAGTCACTGCATTGTGCCTCTACTGATAGTAATAATGGCTGAGAGGAAGTTTCCATAGCAGAGACTGTAAAATAGACCTCTGGGGACATCTGCTGGTGGAGAGCAGAACTTCCACAAGCGTTAAAAACTGGAGTTTTTAAAACTGTTTTTTATTATTATAAAACACAGCAAACTAATGGTGGCAGAGGGCCGCACTGGGTTAACTCGGTGAATCTCATCTGTCCGTGTATCAATCAACTCCAAACCTCTTCTTTGTTCTGTCACAGTTATCGATTTATTTAATTTTGATTATCATGCTCCAAACTTTGCGACGACTGACCACCCAGCTTCCTCATACACACAAAGCCAGCAGCAGCCAGTAACCTTCCAATTCGTACTTGACGCCCACATCGACACGCCCACCACCAGGTGTCAAAGCCGCTGCTCATGTCATATCAATAATTACTTATTTCATTCATATGGCTCTTACAGAGCCTCAGTGAAAACTTGTTTTTTATTATTATTAACGCTTTGGTGCAAAAAAACTGATTGAAAATATTTTTATTTACTGCATGTTTGCAGAAAGCAGCCCTTTAACCCATTCAGACACGAATACAATAGAGACACACGCAGATGACTTATTACAGCGCGATAATAACACAATAGTCCATGGAAAAACCTTATAAGCTTGCATTAAAGCAGAAAGTACGGCGGCCACCGTAAAAAAGGCTTACAGTATTCAATTATGCCGCATGAACTGATCAGTGGATTATTGCGAGGGAACGCAAAACCTTTTGCGAGGGAACGCAAAAGTTTTGCGGAGGGACGCAAAAGTTTTGCGAGGGAACGCAAAAGAAAAAAAAATCCCCATGTCCCCTGGAGGGCTCCGTAGATAGTTAAGTTCATAGTTAGCATGGCTAAATTCATGCTAAGTATGGGTAAAATTTTAAGGGTTTGAAATTTAATCAGAGTGTGACATCTGTATTCCAAACGATCTTTATCATTTTGTATTTAAAGAAATATGGCAGCCTGAGCGCTCTTAGCAGCAAACTATCTTTGACGTATATTTCTCTGGTAACCTTGCCAACCAGAATTTGGCAGTTACGAGATCATAAATGACTCGTGATCCCTGAATGTACTTTAAAAGTTTTGAACATTGAAAAACGTTCGTTTTTGTAAGTATTTATGTATTTGGAAGACACTTTTGGCATGTGTTGTTTCTTTTTTCCTTGATAAAATGTAGAGTAGTGTACATATTGCAGTGTTACCCAGAAAAACGTGCTGAGCGCGGCAGTTGGAGTATATGTCTCGTGAACACTGAATGTACTTTAACAGCTTTGTACGTTGAAAAAAACTCTCTTTCGTCATTGTAAGTATTTATGTAGTTGGAAGAGAGTTGGGCATGTGCTGTTGTTTTCTTTGGTTGATAAATTTAGAGCAGTGTACATATATGTAAACAAGCCATATACAATCCAGTGCTAATTATCCAGAGATGGAAGACTTAAGCTTAATCATTTCTTTGGAATAGTTTTTGGGACAGTGAACTAAAAATACCATACAGGCATCTAACATGAATATTAATACATTGAACAGGTGTCATGAAGTATTTACCCAGCTCGTTCCAGCCAAAACATCGCCATATATTAGACCTAGAGATTTTCTACTGAAATGCATACTGCTGAAACTGAGTATCATTAGAGATTGCCTCATTTGTTTCCCACTCCAATTTTTAGTTAGTAGAAATGTTAAACTTTTAACCTCCTAAATTTTGTTGTAGAGCCTTGAGATTAGTTGGAAACCAAAATAATTTTCAGCAAAGGCATTTCCATAGCATCTTTTCACTTAGGTAAAGAGTTTGTAAAGAAATGGGGGAAAATCTTTATTAACCAATTCTTACTTTTTATTTTTTGGAATTCTCTCAAAGTCTCCACAACGGCAATTATTGTTTTTTTTTTTTTTGCTGCTATTGTTAGAACAAACCTTATAGAACAGATTTATAATATTGTATGGCTCAGACAAAGTGATGTGTTATTCCCTGATGTGTTTCTCCTTCCTTGACTCCAGATTCTGCCTGAGGTCAGGAAACCCATCCCCACTGTGTCTCAATGGTAATTACAAATCTCATCAAAAAGAAGTTCGTCTTTCTCCTCTTCTTCACTTTATTGGCCACAGTAATTTTTATCAGGAGATATGGCAGCACTTATCCAAAATCACTGCTTTATCCAAAATCAATGGAGTCTTGTCCGCGATCAGTCTCCAAACAGAGCATAACTCCCCTGAAAAACACCAAGCACCTCTTGGTCTCAGCCTTCATGGATCAGAGAGTACAGGGCTTTGACATTCGCCTCATCGGGATATTTCGGAGAGACTCCATCCAGGAACTCCACTGCTTTTTCTGCTGTGCCAACTACACAAGTGAAACCACTCCGACGAAAGTTTTACAACACTCGGACAACTTCGGGTTTCCGTTCGTCACCACAGACATCATGTGCCGGATTCCTAAAAAATGCAGTGCCACACATGTCACTCTTTTGACGAAGCCCAAGCCTGAGAAAAGAGCTGACTGGCTTCCTATAAGGAACAAAAAAACTAACGGAGGAGCGGAGGAAAGGATGGATTTCACTGTGTGCATCTCCAGTCTGTTTGGGGACTACAACAATGTGCTGCAATTTGCACAGACACTAGAGATGTACAGGTCAGTAATCCTAATCTTTTACTCAAAGGTTTAACATGGTGCAAGAATCAACCTAATTAAGTAAAATCAGCCTTGTTCAGCACTCTTTAAAGCTGCAGTAGGTAATTTATAAAAATATATTTTTTACAATTTCGTTAAAACCGCTGCTCCTTTACCACTGGGACTACTCAGCCTAGCTCTACTCTACTTAGTCTACATTACTGATTTTTCTGGCCTGGTACTTTCTTTGGGGACCATTGGATCTGAGCTGACCAAAATGTGACGTGAATAGACTGCTGTTCACTGACTGGCCAATAGGAAAGGTGAAATCAGGAGATTTTTACTGAGGTAGTGCAGGAAAAAGTTAACAAAACTCATGAGCAACTGTAATAATATTTAGAACCACAGTGGAAGAATAATTTTACTATTTACAACTCAGCTTTTTGAATTACATACAGGCAGGCACACTGTAATTAATAATTCAGCTGTTCAAAAGCATATACATTTTCTCCAAAACATACCAGACACCATTCACCATGAAACAGCTTATGCTGTAGTCTTTATAGAAAACAAACACAACTTTGGCTTATTTACTGGGAAGAATGAACTAAAAGCGAAGGTTTCTGACCAGGTGTTTTTCTTATAGAACTGATAACGGAGGTTTCAATGAAGATGTTTTTCTTCTTTTCCACCGAAACTCCTTTGAACCAGGTTGATTTAGGACAGAGGCACCAATTAACCAGAAATGGGAGAAGCTGAGAGAAACTCCCTATAGGGTCAGAGATGGGTGGAAGGTGCTGTGTACATGACTGGAAAGATATATAAAAAGAATTGGATGTTTTAAGTTTCACTTCTTCTTTCTTCTCTCACACACTGATCTCTGAGACTTACTCTGATTTTCTAAAGACAAAAAAATGCGCATTTCTCTGATTGATTCAGTGTATCTCCCTTTATCAAAATGAAAAACAATTTTCCTAACCAGCCACCATCAGAATCACCTAATCTCACTACAAACACATCATACAGTCAATATTCTCACTTGAGTAATTTCTTTGGATACTTCACTGAATGAAGAACAAGCTTGCTTAACCAAAAATTCACCAGACACAGACACACAGCTGTAGTTTTAGTTAGAGTTTTATACGTTTGGTAAAAAAAAAAAAAAAAAATATCTTTTGCCTGATTTTATTTTGCAATTATGTTATTTATATGAATTCATTATGGTCTGTAAAATACCAAAATCTCCACATGAGTATATTTTGGTCTAATTTTTAAGTATTAAATAATTGATGTTTTGATCAGTTACTAAGTACTTGAGCCGTTTTTTTTTTTTGCTCTTATTTGAGTAACTTCTTGGACAGCTGCTTTTTAAACTTGAGTAAAAATATGTTAAAGTAGTGCTACTCTTACTTGAGTTCAATTTTTGGTTATTCTCCCCAACTTTGATAACAACATAACCATCAGATTAAAGTTATATGTTATGATAAATGTTTCCACCATAATACTTTATGTTCTAAAATGTTTGGGAAATATTGTGAGTTATTTTGTCTTTTTTTGTCCAAGGTTGCTCGGTGTGAACAGAGTAGTGATCTACAACACCAGCTGTGGCCCGGACCTTGACCGTCTTCTGCGGAGTTACAGCCAGGAGGGCTTTGTGGAAATAGTTTCCTGGCCGATCGACAAATACATGAATCCATCGCAAGGCTGGCACTTTTTGGAATATGGTGGTGATATTCACTACTTTGGCCAGCTCACCACTCTCAACGAGTGCATCTACAGATCCATGGAGCGTTCCCGCTACGTCCTGCTAAACAACATAGATGAGATCATCATGCCGTATCAGCATGACAACCTGAAGTCTCTGATGGACGAGCTGCAGAAGCAGCATCCAAAAGTAGGTTGTTTATCAGTGCATTTTGCTTGTATTTCCAAATACGTTTCCCATCCTTTTATTAAAGCATATTCGCATTTTTTAGGTGGGAGTGTTCCTCATTGAGAACCACATCTTTCCCAAGCATCACTTTGAACCAAGTGGCAGGTTTCACCTTCCTAAGTGGAGCGGGGTGCCTGGAATTAATATTCTGGAACATGTTTACAAAGAAGACCCTGACCGAAAGATTTACCATCCATACAAGATGATCGTTCAGCCAAGGTATGCCGAGAAATGCATTCAGTCTTAATCTCAGAAAACTTGCTAAGCCCGGTGGCAGAGGCGCTAGGTTAATCAGCTTGCAGCGTTTTTGAGTTAAAAAATGTTAAAAGTTGGTTTCCACTTTTCAAAGGGAGATGGTTAATATTCTCACTTTTTATACAGCTTTGCTCAAAAACTGCATTTCTGTGATGTTGTCTTTGAGTATACAGTGAAACTGATGAGTGTAAATATATTTTGTAAGCGAACAATAATTTGTGGTGTTGAGCATTTGTATGTCTCACATTCAATCCCCAAATTCATTCAAAAAGAATCAGTCACAACCAACAAGTCAAATATTCAAGGAAGTGACAGAAATTGCGAAACACAAAGTAAGGAGTCAAGAAAAACACAATAAAACATAATGCACTTGAATTTTGAAGCCTTATGTGCCGTTAAGCAAACAGATATGCTTACTTTGTGCATTTCGGTCAACTCATCCCCTGCACTTTTGAAAAGCTAACTTATCGCCTGTCTTGTGGTTGCACAAACACGGCTGGGCAAACAGTTAAACAGGAAGTTGTCCCTTCAACAAAGCAATTAAAGGTGATTTGCGCCAACAGCAACACCCTGTGGCAGCACCTGTTACATTATTATGTGCATTAAATCATCTTAATTTAATGCACATTAAATTAAGACACTTCATTTAATCTGAAGCACCTTGTTGCGTCAGATGATCTGTGATGCATCTTCAACAACATCGAGTGACCTGGCTTGGTTAAGACACCTCAGCTAAAATAAGTACGTGAATGAAACTCATTTGTACGTTATAGTCAACATTTTATCCCATCTTATTATTCCCAGATACAGCAAAATGTTCTTATATTTGGTCTGGACCTCTTAGCAGATCCTCATTGGTCCAGTCATGCTTGTTCTGTATAAATATTGATGAGATGTGTAACAAAAAAAGAATAACATGAATTAATGTGCCATCAGATTCACACCTTACATTATTGTCTTCCACTGTTCATAAATGTTTATATTTGCAAATGGTAGGTAAGTCCTTAAATTGTTTCATTATGACATTTTTTAAATTAGGAGTAGTGGTTAGAAAATTTGTAATTTAGGCTATTTATGCATGCAATTGAATTGATCCGCTGTTTGTTATTGCAGCAAAAAGTTTATTTTCTTTAGTATAAAGTGCTTCAATTCCTCATAGTCGTTTGGTGTGAGGTATGGTGCACATATTTTATTCATTGTAGCACCAGTGAATATCTGATTGGTCTCCTGATCTCTTAAAGAAATCTGGGGACAGTTACCTGAATTACCTAAGCCTGGATGCGCTGATTACTTTATGTCAGATTAGAGGTCTGTGTATGTCCATTCCTATTTGTAGAGTCACTTTATTTAAGGTGTGTTTTACAGTGCTGTATACATGACCAACATCTCACTCTTGTGTATCGATGTCACAGGATGGTGAAGCAGACATCAGTGCACAATGTGCTCCAATTATTTGGTCAGATGTACAAAGTTCCACTGGACATTTGTCGGACCATTCACGTCCGCAACGCCATGAAGAACATATCCAAACTGCAGGAGCTCAGTGTAGACAAGAGGCTATGGGATTTTCAGGAAAAATTGATTCCCAACGTGGACAAGGTGTTGCATAATTCGGGATTGCTAAAATAAAAGTTTATGGATGGACCTGACATGTATGTATGGTCCATCCATGGTCCTCTATACCCTCAGAGGGAGCTTGTTTGGTATTTCTTTATTCTATTGTTTTCTCATTTAAAACCAGTCAACTGTAATGTGAATAAATGAAAGCATTTGATGATTGAAAGGAATGGTCAAGTGAAGTTTGTTTGTATAAGACTCAACAGGACAGGTTTCTCAGGAAGCAAATTTAAACGACCAGTTTGTGTATCAGTATGAAGCAGCACAGCATATTTTGATGTACCTGTAAAAGCCAATAGGACCAAAGATTTTCTACAGCTGTGAAGCTCAAAATCTTTTTGTTTTGTTTTGTTGCCTCTAGCAGATGAGTTATTGTTGAATGAATAAACTGACTTGTAGTTTTGATGGGTTTTACTGCATCTTTGTACTGTAAAGTGATGTCCTTTCTGGAAACTTCCTGGAATTTTCACGTTTACCTGTTAACAGCAAGGGGGCGGGGGGAAATTAAACTATTCTTATTGTTGTCTACCTATTTTCTTTTTTCTTTTATCTACAAATCTCTGATCTATTGACTTTGTGTCCAACTGAATTGAACTTGGCCACTTTATGTGTACAGGTGCTAAAATCAAATTATGTGTTTCATAAGCTATCAAAATAGTTCTGAAAGGTGAATTATTTTACTTAACATGGAAACATGTTTTAAATCAACAAGGCAACTAAATAAAGCTGATTATTTAAAAAAAAACTGATCAAAAATTATATTGAGTTTATAGACTTCCTAGAGGCTGAAACATATTAATTACAAATTCTGAAATAACTTTAAGAGCAGAAAGCGGGAAAAAGAGTGTAAGTTTTGATAAATATAAATAAACAGAGGTGACAAATAGGTCAGAAATTATTCTGAAAAATTATAACATTAGAAAGAATTTAATTTAAATACATATTTTTAAGCTTTGGTTTCTGTTAACTGGGAATTTCCCACTTACAGCTAATGAAAATACACTATTTAAGATTGCAACATTTACATCCTACCAATAAAAAAAATATTTGATTATATAAGCGTGTGACAAATAAAAAGTATGTTTAGCATCTGCCAAAAGATGAATAGTTTACTGTGATTATTTGGCAAAGTCAGGTTTGTCTCCAAAATGCAGCCATCTGATTAAATGAAGAAAACAAAAAAGGAGAATTAGCGCTGGGGCTAATTCACTCTTTGAAAACATTTAATATGTTTAATATATTTGGACTCTGTTACCAGAGAGTACCTCTAGATGTCACCAGTATCTTTATTCTCTGGACCACCAGTCATTCATCAGTCACTGAAGCCACTTTCCTAACATTCATTAATTATTACATTTCCTAGTTTACTGGTCATAAATTATTCTGAGAACTTTTTCGCTTAGTTGGCTTATATTTCTTTTTGTGTGCTATTTTTTGAGTAGAACATTTAGGAAGACATAACTAAAAATAATCTAATCCATTGAAAACAGAGTTTATTCAAACGGGATTCAGCTTCAAACATTTAAAGCACGTCGTTCGAGTATTTTTTTAATGTGTTATATAGAGAGTGTGTTTCATAATGTAGGTTGCTTATTGGCCATCCTCCTCCCAGAGTATTAGGAGAGGAAGAGACGTGGAGTGTCTCTCTTACTGGCTCAGCCGTGGCTGGTTTCTCCATGCAGCTTTAAATGCTCTAAAATAAAAGAAATTGAATTCAGTTTTGTTTTTTTCTACTTTATTCCTTCCCCCCTTATTTATTTGTCGCGCAGGAAGATCTGGACAATAGGTCAGGTTGAGCAGGCGCATCGGGATGAACCAGTTTATTTTCTCAGCAGGACTAAAGTCCGTGATGCATGCTGTCTCTATATATCACTCGAGGCTGGCTGGTGGCAGTGGACGACCGCTAAACGACATAGGAGGTTCTTGTGTGCACTCATAGGAAATCGATTAATTATTAGTCCACCGCCGCCTTCTCGGCGACTTGTCTGCTAGTCCAAGAGGAGGAAGACGAGCAGTGGCTGCAGCCTCAGCTTCGGGTAAGTTTGATAAAGCCTTTTTTTTTTTTAATGTGTGCGAATTCATTTTTGAATTGATTTGGTTGTGTAGTTAAATGCGTGATTAATGTAAATATTTTTTTGCCCTTGTCGGTTTTAACTAGTACGATCTGGTTTTCGTCCTGTATTTACTAAAGATTGTTAAAACTTTGGGGAATCCTGACATCTTATTGGTTAGCTTCGTTACAGTAAAATAAATGCGCATCCTTTATAAAACGGTGATGAAAAAACTATTAAATGGCCATTGTATTACCACCAGTTTAGCTCGATGTGCTAAACTGGTTTTAATTGATTGTTCACACGTGTTTAATCAAACCCTTGAAACTAAGTTGTTGTATCATGCACTTCTGTGTTGTACCTTTGACATAGAGGAAGCAATGGCTCGTTTTCAAATTCTCACTGGAGTATTTTAAAAAGCCTTTTTAAGAAATGATCTGAGAGGAAGCATTCGGAGAAGACAAATGCACTAGAGCAGTTAAATGCATCAAAAAATAAATTGCACGTCCTTAAGCTAATACTTTATCTCTGGATTTGAGTCTAAAGTACAGCATATCTTAATATTTTTCCTCTTTTAATTTTTGTCTGATTGGATGAAAATAGTTTTATTCATGTCAACAGTTGATGTCTTTGGGCATCTCTCAGGTAATGAGCAAGTTCCAGAACCAATTTGATGGAAAACTTATCAGCTGTCACTCTAATCTGTGGCTGCCTCCAAAGACTTTCTACCAGAGAGTCTGAAATGTGAAGTTATTAAAAAGTTATTTTTTCTCTCTTCAGCCAAAACTCGAAAAAACCTTAACCTTAACCTGCCAGAATGCATGAAGAAATGATTTGTCTTTTCATCTTATTGAAGAATTTGGGTTGAAAACCTTCAAATAAGAAGGAATACTTGCATTTGCTATCAACAAGTTGACATACTAATGCTGCGTTCCAGTTTTACTCTGAACTAGGGAATTTCAACTTCCCAGTCTAAAAAAAATCAGCTGGAATGCCCTCCAAAGTTGCATTTCACCTTGGAAAGTGGGAGCAACTCCAACTACCTGTTACAAGCTGTGAGACTAACTTTGCATTTCAAAATGGCCGCTCCTCGCATCAACTTTAGTAAAATGTGGTGGAGAAACATACTTATTTTACAAGACAGACCTGCAAGAGTTAATCTAAAATCAATGCTAAACGTAGAGCCTGCAATTCTACACTGAACAAACTGAAAGTGGTGTCCAAATTAATGGACAAATATATTAAAATTTAAAGCAGGGTTGTCTGAAATTATCCATTTCAGACATTTAAAATGCAATATTTTTGCTACGATTATCAATCATTCTCACAATAGCATCCAATAATCAAAGAAGTGACAAAGTTCTTCTACCAGTGGCATCTTCCAAGTTTGATCATGAGAGTAATTCTGTGTATCTTGAGTTTGTGACTTAGGCAATCAACCACAACCTCTAAATATACGTTACATCTGTGTTGTATCTGTTGCTGTCTTTTTTGTAATCTCAATGCATGATCGCCCTTCGCATTGCTATCATGCAGTAAAAAATTTTTTTCGATCGCTATCTCGTTATAACGAGTTACGTATCTCGTTTTAACGACTTACGTATCTCGTTATAACGAGTTACGTATCTCGTTTTAACGACTTACGTATCTCGTTTTAACGAGTTACGTATCTCGTTATAACGAGTTACGTATCTCGTTTTAACGACTTACGTATCTCGTTATAACGACTTACGTATCTCGTTTTAACGACTTACGTATCTCGTTATAACGACTTACGTATCTCGTTTTAACGACTTACGTATCTCGTTTTAACGAGTTACGTATCTCGTTATAACGAGATACGTAACTCGTTAAAACGAGATAATTTTAGGTCCAGGAAGTGGCGGTATTATGCTAGGCTAGTACAGTGACTAACATGAATTGGTCAGGTTTCCCTTCATGTTTGGTCTACAACATGTAGAGATACGGATGCTGCTTTGCACTGTGGTTAAAACCATTAACAGCATGCCTACTCTGACAAGATCCTAAACAGAACGGGACTGCACAGAAGGAGACGTTAGTCCGGTCCTCTAGCTGTGGCGGCGCTCCTGACTGGATCGAAGCTGAAGTTGGCTTTCGATTGTAGCTTCTGATTCGGGAAATGGCTAAAGGGAGATTATAACGGAGGCTCAGATGTATTTGATGAACATTTTCTGGTCAGATTTTTTATTAGAACAGTACACTTGCTGAACAACGGCAACGGCTGTTCGTAACCAAGCAACCGAAATCAACAGAAGGCTAGGTAGTGGCAAAAGACAAAACTAGATCCTGTTAAGCATTCTTCAAAATAAAAGACTTCCTCTCTCCAAAATAAATCATAAATCAGCAAAAGCTGAATGGCCTCCTTTAAGCGTCTTGAGAAACAATCACCTAACGATCCTGATTCATAAATCTCTACTCGGCTTGGCTCCAGCATACTTAAACTTTCTTTAACATAGATCTGTTAATTCCCATTCTTTACGTTTTTACAATATTTTTCTTTTGCATGTTCCACGTTTCCAAACTGAAAAAGGGAAGCAAGCTTTAGTGTGATGGCTCCTACAGCCTGGAATCAGCTCCAGTCTGAAATAAAGATGTCAAAACTGGTTCCACTGGACTTATTTCGAGCGATTCTTAAAAACAGACGAGAGTCTATTAAACAGTGTCACTGTTTTTAAATTCTTTTCTACTGTTTTACACTTCTGCATATGCATTAATTTTATTTTGTAACCAGGTTGCTGTGTGTTGCAGACTTCTACCCTGGTCCCTCTTGAAAATAAGATAAGATGTGTATCTCAACGGGGTTTACCTGATAAAATAAAAAAATAAAATAAAATAAATAAATTATAATATTTGTCAAATATTGGTCAAAGATTTTTAATATTTGTCGACAAACAAGGAGCAAAGAAGAGACACCTCTCCTTTACCATATAGGTGACTTACAATAATGTCTTCTAATGAAGACAAAGAGGGTAGATAAAGATTATTGTGTTGCTTTGATAAAATAAAACTCTGAACTTGAAGATAGTTATAGAAATATTTTGTAGGAATATCATGTTTGTTTTTAATTTCTTCAAGTTACATAAATACCTTCCCAGGAAAAAGATCAGACACTTTAGCTATATCCTTAGCAGTTTAAATCCTGCTCTACATGGATGAACATTATATCGGATAGTTGTTGCATTTCTCCCAAATAATCAAGTGTTTTTAGCCAGATCATCATTGTATTTTTCAGAAATGGGTATTTTGTTTGCTTAATTAACCTTTTCCTGCCTGATGAGTACATGTACAAGTCTATAGCAATAGAGATCAAGTGGGATACAATAGTAACCCATGCTGGGGGCTGTCTGGCAGTAAAGTAAAACATTGCTGCCCTGATCTGGGTTGAAATAACATAATAGGTTTGATAATTGTTAACACCCTCTGTCATATGGCAGATATAAGAGAAACAGTTTCATTATTGGGCGTTTACCATTTAAGTGAAGTTGGAAAAAGTTATATTTAGCTCCTTAAAAAGAAGGGGAGTGAGGAAATTGAAACTGATTGGAAAACATATAAGAATTTTGGCAATATTGTAATTTTTATAATATTGATGTGACCAATTAAGGAGATGGGTAGCATCTTTAACTATTAAACTTTTAAAGCTAACATACTTAGACACTTCCGACCTGGAATAGATTATTCATCTCTGATGCTACGTTGCATCACTATAAATCGGAATCTGAAAAGTTGTTGGCATTATTATCCCAGCTGATGGATCCTTGTAAGCCACACAAAAAGGCAGGTGCTCTAGGACAAAAAAGTGAAAGAAAACAGAAGGTTAAAATAATAACAAATATTGTAAATGTGATAGGAGTTTATTTCTAATGCACTCCAGATGCAAAAATATTTTTAAATCTCTCATTACTGAGGTTTCAATTCAGATAAAGATTTCACAAATCACAAACTAGGTTTGAAATATTCTGCCATTAGCGTAGATTAGAATAATCTACTCCAGATTTGAAGTGTCGATGTATGTTCATTTTTAAAGCATAACAAATGATTTCTTAACATTTATATGTTAAATATAATTTCCAGTTACTTATTTACAGTCATATGTCAAGTCATATGTTAAGTATAATTTACATGATAATTATTATTCACCGAATTTAACTTGATTGTACACAATTCCAAAAGGTGACGTGAAAAATAATTAAATTCAAAGCTTTGTGTATGATTTATTTTGGAGAGAGGAAGTCTTTTATTTTGAAGAATGCTTAACAGGATCTAGTTTTGTCTTTTGCCACTACCTAGCCTTCTGTTGATTTCGGTTGCTTGGTTACGAACAGCCGTTGCCGTTGTTCAGCAAGTGTACTGTTCTAATAAAAAATCTGACCAGAAAATGTTCATCAAATACATCTGAGCCTCCGTTATAATCTCCCTTTAGCCATTTCCCGAATCAGAAGCTACAATCGAAAGCCAACTTCAGCTTCGATCCAGTCAGGAACGCCGCCACAGCTAGAGGACCGGACTAACGTCTCCTTCTGTGCAGTCCCGTTCTGTTTAGGATCTCGTTAAAACGAGATACGTAACTCGTTATAACGAGATAGCGATCGAAAATTTTTTTTTACTGCATGATAGCAATGCGCTTCCGTACTTTCTTCCTGTTTTCTTTAGCAATGTTTATTTTTTACAATGTTTTTCTTTGTACTGGTCTTAATTTTGGAGCAGATGTGAGGACTTGATGTGACCATTGTTTGATGTACTGAGTTTTTTTACCTTTTGCTATGAATGTGTTTTCATATACAAACAAGGCCATCAGGATGTGGCCAGTCCAGGTTGCTAAAGTCTCCATGTGTTTCACCTGATCTGCCCTCAAAAAGCTCTCATTTTTTTCATTGTTCAGTGCAGGTGTTGAGAAGCAGTAAGATTTTCTGTAATGTTTGAAGTCGTGTGTGTTTATGATCCTTTGCCTGTGGGATTCTCTGTTTTCCTACCCTGATCCACATCTAGTTCTTTACTCCGTTCTTTGTTTCGTTTTTCCTGTTCTTTGAGTATTGTGCCACAACACTACGAAATACAAACACAACATTAACTAATCATTATCTCAAATGGCCCATAAAAGTTGCACTTTATACTACCAGTGGATCACAGAGGGAGCAAGTCGTAACAATGTATCTTTGTCAAGAGCTCGTTTATTCTGAGCAGCGCATGCCCAGAGCCAGGAAACTCGTTCTCCCTGTTAGACCCACAGTGGCACGAGAGCGCCCCCACTGGGAAGACGATACATGCACATGACAAATACGTCTATGTACAATAAAAATAATAATAATAATAAAAAAAGAAGACAAAAGAGAAGACCAATTCTGATTGAAAAATAGGGATGTATTCATCTTTTTTTTTTTTTTTTGCCACTCTTGTGGGAAGTTGCTGTAGGGGAGTAAAATGCCGACTAACCTAACACTGGAAAAGTCCAGGTAAACGCCATGCTGGAAATTTGTCCCGGTACGCTGAACAGTAGAATTAGAGGTGCTGTATGTGATTTCATGTGGGCCTAGTTAACCCACATGGGTTGAGGCGAGAACCGAGGCAAACATGGAGGACTGTGGCAAATAATTCAAGTTTCACGTGTGTGGGGTCGGTTGGACCCCATTTGTAAACACAAGGGTTAAAGCATTGGTTAAAATGTTTGTTTAGTCTTGTGTCATGACTGGACCTTTTCAGCTTGATACAGTAGTAAACTTTATTTAGATGCTTAATGTCTGCCTGAATTAGAAACCAAAGGAAACGGTCGTGGTTCAAAGATCTTGACACGTTGTGTTTCTCAAGCGTTTTGTCTGAATCTGTGGCTGCTCAACGAGCAGCCACAGATTTGTCCGCTGCAATCTTTACTTTTACTGACGCCACTTCAGCCAAGACTAACAACTTAAACTAAGTTTCCATGTAGCTGTTGTGTCTGTTAGCACCTCAATAGTGTCAGGTGGCAACTCCTCTCATTAAACCTTTTATAGCTTCTAGCATTTTTGACAAAGCAAACGCATCACTTTCTTTGCCTTGTGTGCTATAGTGAAGTGAAAACCAGCTAGCTCTGTGATACATCTAGATATGGTTGCATTCAGTTTGGTTGTTACAAAATGTACATAAGCAGGTTGTTATTGTCATAAACAGAAATCGTTGGAGCTTAGTCTAACTAGTCTCTGAATTCGTCTGATGGCTCATTTCAAAACTGTAAATTCTAGCTTTTCCAGCTGCTCTTTGTGTATGGTAGCCGTAAGAAATAACTCGGATTACCATTTGGACCTAGGCACAAGGAAACGGTTATGTGAAATTTGGAAACCTAAGCACTGCTGAGTTGATAAAACTTGTTCCTCAAGTGTGCTTGGATACTTGTCAGGCCATGCAATTTGTTTTGAGAATGGCAAAACTTGACTATTTCTCTGGTCGTCGTTTTGTCACTTTTATGGAGTCAGAGTCGTGTGATTTGTCAGCTTTTAACAGACAGTTTGCTTTTCCGGAAAAGTCTTGTCTGTAGCAGGAAAGATCTAACATTTTTCTGAGCTGACCGACATATCTCTGGATTTATAACCGAGTTATTTGCTTCAAAGTCTGCAAAATCAATGCTAGTGTGCCTAAACAGCACACTTTCTGCTTTAACGAGTTTTACACCAAAGTATCTTAATCTCTGGAGCTGTTGTGTCTCAACTCCAAGTGATCTCTGAACATTTTGCTGTAAACTGAGAGTCACCCAAATAAGGAATGCAGTCCCATCATACAGGGCTGAAATGCTGCAGGAGCATTCCTGAGTTCATGTCAAGGGGTCACTGACATGAACTCGTGGTGATATGATTGTGTCTATTATTATGTTATTTTGCCCAGAGTTTAAAAACACAGAAACAGAATGATGAGGACAGTGATACACGACTGAGTTTATTTACTGCTGCTCAGCGATGTTCGTAAGGTTCTGTGGATGAGGAGATAATGATGCGGGTTCCAGTGATTAGGTCTGGTCTGGCTCAGCCTGATATACCCCAAGTGGCAATCAGGTGGACTGGAGGTCAGCTGGGGGCTGCTGGGTTCCCGCCTGCCCCCTCAGGAATCCTCACAGCGCCTGCTGGTCCAAGAGCGACAACCACGATTCTCCATCCAAATGATTCAAAAAGTCCTTGATATGTGGGAAGTCCTGGGTGTCAGGATGGGCTTTTCTATTCAGATGTCTGTAATCTACGCAAGGTTTTAGGGTGCATTCACACCAATCCTGTTTAGTCTGCTTTACTTGAAAACTAGTTCGTTTGCCTTGAAAGTCTGGCACATTTGGGGAGGTGTGAATATTACCCAATCGAACTCTGATGAGAACCAAAAAAAGCCAACTCTGGTCCATCTTGTCGCAGTTTGGGTGCATATGTGAATGCCAAGCGGACCGGAGAATGCTCCAAAAGCAAGAAATGAACAATATCGTAAAGCATTCTAGATAACTGCCACCAAAGCAAACCAACAAGTCCATCGCCACGGTGAGAAATGACTGGTCTTTTCCCGAAGAACAAAGAAAAATCAAATAACTACTAAAATTTGGTGCCGCTGCATTTTTGTTTACATTTGGTGAAAAATAAAGATGCTGCGTTTTCTTTTGAAGCTTTCCTGTTTCCTTCAGTGGTTCTTGGTGCAGCGCCATCACAGCGAAGGGGGGGACAGGTTTTTCAACTGGTTTGGTACAGTGTCAAAGGAGCTTCTTAAAGAGACAGCGGCCAATTTCAAAGTGTCAAATTGCAAAGCCTAATTTCTTTAAAGTTATGTATCATTGTTATAACAACTGAAGTTGTGATATAAAATGCCACTATTTTTAACTTTCTTCTGTCACAGACCTCTCTGTTGACTTGAATGGGTTTGTCAATGTTTGTGTTTAGTTCCTGCAGACATTTTTTTTTCTTTTTTTTTGTTTGTTTTGGAGTGTGTATTTCTGAGAGATTTTTTTTGTTTTGTTTTTTTTACTACTATGACTGGCGGATTTATTCTGCCTGTGTCACAGAAAGAACCCACCTGACCCGAGTCAGCTCTTTATCGGGTGACAACAGGCGTGAGAGCTGCAGCACCAAAAAATATTACCCAAACTAGTATGTAGCTTTTTTCTGCTCAGCAACACCTGCGAAATCTGCGCTTTATTGTGGATTACATTTTGATACTTAAATTCTGTCATCCTTTTCCACACCACGGAAATCATAAGGCTCTAAATGTGTGCAGCGCTTGTTATCTCCAGTTTGCATGGAGGCTACACCTGTCTTCAGCTTTGCTATTTCAGGTGAAAGTTCAGGTGGCATCTTAATCTCTTCCAGGTAATTCTTTACAGGTAGCCTTTTGTTTGACTTAATTGCACACACTTATAGACTGTCATGCTTGGCATCTTTACTTGTTCTTTCTGTTTGCCATATTTAACCGCATAACAGGAAAGCTTTTAACTATGTTTTGTAGATTCCCTGACGTTAAACACTTGCAGTCATCCAGCCTTGAATTAAGAAATGCAGGCAGCATGGTGGGAGCTGCTGCTTTGTTACGATGGGTATTATCCGGTTCAAAACCAGGACAGTCTGTGTTTCTGTGTCCCAGTATATCCTTCAGACTCCCCGCTCCTTCCATTGTAGCCCTTTGTTCATCTCCACCTCCATCAGGAACACAATCAGCTTGCAGAATCACGACCTTGAAATAGTATACCACTCCAGTCCATATGGAACCCAATCATGTTCCAGCAGGTAACTTATCTGTATATGTTTACATGCATGGTATAATAAAAGGGCTTAAAAAAAAATCTCAATGTCGAATATTAAATTATTTTTACAGCTTTAGGTCATTTTGCAAAATCCCAGAATTAGTTTTTCCTTAAACAGGCAGTACATAAAATTGACTTTTTTGAGCTTTACCTCATATCATGAAGCTACTGCCTCATCAAAAACACACCTCGGGTGTCGTTTTGATTCTTTCATGCGCGTTTAAGAAATCCTTTAATCTCCCGTGGAAACCATTCAGTTGTGCGATACGCCTGGGTGAACCGAGCTCCACGTTCAGTTTCCGAGCTACATAGCTTCGATCTCAGAGCAGCCCTCACCCACTCGGCAATTAGCAAAAACCTTTAACAAATACCTGGTGCTGAGCTCATTTTACAAGCTACTTCACAGTCCAACTTGTTTTTATCACAACTGAAGGTAGCGGTTAGTTAATTGTGCTATGAAATGGCCTAGAAAATACACAAAACTGCCTCTTTAACAATTGTTTTGATGTTAATATATGGTAGACTTGCATACAAACCGTATGATTTGGGTCAGATATACAAGATACTGTTTTACAAGCTTCTCTCTCACATTTGCATTAGAGGCTGAACATTAGTAAGTAGATTTTTTTTTATTTCCTTAGTATGCTGTTAGTAAGTGTGGTTGCTGGTCCATTTGTTATATCTACTTTGTAACACACACACACACACACATACAAAATCTGCTCTGACTCCCAGCAGACTGACCCTTCAGTGTTTTCAAGGTGGAAATATAAATAACCAGTTGTACAGTGTGAGAGCTTTACCTCCATAAAAGAATATAATAGAAATATTGTGGCGTTAATTTCCTGACAAAACTTGCGAGCAACATGCTTTACTTGTCCGAAACGTTTTCATTGGAAACTAACTCCATGACATTGTTTGTTGTTCCATACTAAGGAAATGTTATATATATATATATATATATATATATATATATATAAAACAAGATTTATGGTAAACTGTGCAATTAGGCGACATAGGCGACATTTGCCGCATGTCTTCCTTCTTTCTCATTGCCCTCTTTCCTGTAAAACTACTTTCAAATAAAGGGCACTAGAGCCAACAAAACCTTTTTTTTTTAAAGAGACTATTTACAATATATGAAAACAGTGCAACACAATTTTTTTTTTTAAAAATGAGTAAAACCGTGCGAATACCAGCATTCACGTAAACACTTAAGTTTGTTGAGAGCCGTGGTGGTTTAGAGTCTAACATCTACCGAGAGGATAATCTTGAAAAACAGGGTTTCACAATTCCCTGAAAAGGTGACTAGTTTGCTAATAAACTGCCACTCTGTCAGTCTCAGAGCCTGATTTCCTTGAAGCCTGGCATGACTTTCTTTTCAGCAGTGGGTGAAATAAATTCAGTTTTCTGAAGGCGTTGTCCCCACCTTTCTTTTGTCGTGGTTCATACATTGCCCATGTGCTAAATCTAAATGGGAGTTTGCAACCCATGTTTCTTGTGTTAACAATAGGCTGCAAATGCCGTTTCCATCTTCAAGGAGCAAAAGCTCTCTGAAGCTGTAGTATACATGCGAGAGCTGCATGACTTGCATTTTATTTTCCTTCATGCCAAGTATTGTGCATTACTATGCTGTTAGTAAGTATGGTTGCTGGTCCATTGCCAGTTTAAGAAGGTTTATTGCTCCAAAAGGTGGTGGTTGTTGGTTTCTGGTGTGAGAGGAACATGGCAGAGATATGAAAGTTGGAAGTTTTGTTTTGAATTTTTGTTTGAGGAAGATTTTCTCACATTACACTAGTTGTGGTGATTGTCATGAAGTAATCCACCACAGGGCTTGCCTGTGCCAAAATCAACACTTTATGTTAGTTCATGTCAGACTTGCAGCACCTGTACAGTTTGAGACAACTCTGGTGTTGAGCAGGCCATTTGCCTTCATTAGTGAACGGGTGCTTCACGTGCAGCTTTCCTGAGTAACAGATTTTTATTTTATTTTATTTCTTTCAAATTAACATAAAAATAAAGTTAATGGACATGAAAAAATCACACATGCGTTGGGTCGCATTTGCCTGTTGTGTGAACGTAGCTCCAGCTAAGTTTCATCCACAGGAAGCGATTTTAATGCCACTGAAAGAGGTGATGGTTGGCTAGCTGGTTGTAGAGAGCAATTATCATGCAGACTAAAGGTTTGGAGGAATGCTCATCTGAAACACAAACAGGATGCCAGAGACATAAGCACACAGTCATGCTAAGAGTTGTTGCATTGAAAAGCATCTTAGAGAAAAATGTAAAAACCGTGGCCAGCATGCATTTATTTTTATGTCCAAAAGTAAGTGCAAAAAGTGTAGCGAGTTATTCACGTTGCTAAAATATGTAATAATGGAATAAAGTTGTGTTAATTGGTTTTTCATATGCAAAAACACTCATCTTTAATTATTCGCAGGCTAATGAAGCCTCTCATTTGCTCCCCACTTTCCTCCGTTTCTCTCTGCACGCCTCATAAAAGTCCTGCTGCAGTATAAATTCAAAACTATACATTCATAGTCACTTGGCGCTCTTCTCTCTATATTTGTGTACAGCACAGTTAGTTGTGCTGCACACATGGTCACTCGATGCATTGGTAACACTTTATTTGAAGGGGGTTGAATAAGAATAAGTTGGCTAATGAAGACATGCTACGAGTGTGGAGGATGATAATAAGGACCAGCCACCAGAGAAAGAAGTTCCTATTTGACCAAAGAGAAAGAAGCAGATGAAATATTCCCCAAGAAAATTAGGTAAGTCGTTTTTGTGTTAATATTTTCACCATGTGAAGTGGGGTGGGACAGCCAGGTAAGTGGGGAATGGGGAGCAGGAATCAACATTCACCAGCTGAGTTAAGTTACGTTTTAGACAACTAAAATTGATGTTAAATCTATTTATTTATTAATAAGCTTCTTGCAAACAACCCTAAGTTAGAGTATCTGGTTAGAAATAATTTAGAATGCTCATTAAGTAAAAAGATGCATTCATGTGCCTAAAACTATATGTTAAATGATGCATTCGAATAACAGTGGCAGTCTGTCTGAACTTCTGCCAGACAAATATTTGATCAGAATAATTTTGTTCAGCTCCAGTTATTATTCCACTTGTATTAAGAAATAATTGTATTGCACTTTATAACAACCAGTCATGTTAACTAGGCATTTGTCTGCCAGTCTACCATTCTGACAGTGTGCAGCAAGGGACTTTTTTGAAATGGTATTTAAATAAATGCTGGAATATGATGACATTGTTTTTTGCTTTTGTTCTTTTTTTAAGTGATCACAATGAATTGAGTCATCACCGACTATGAGAATGACCAGAAGAGATTCACCAAGTTTGAATTCATGAAAAGGCTTTCGCCATGATTAACTATTGCAAGAACAGCTGTAATTTCTGAGCATTTCTGGACACCTTCAAAGAGCTGCTTCCAGGAAATGAAGACAAGAAGAAGATCTCCTGTTTTCAGAGCATTACAGGAAGACTATTACGAAGGAGATGGCTGACATAATCCAAGCAAAAAATGTTACTGTTGAAAGAACCTATTTTCTTAAGTTAAAGAATAAGTAATTCTGTTTTAGTTTTTCAATCAGCATTTCAGAGTAACAATATACTGACCAGACGTTAAACCTTCTGTTATCTTAGAACAAGTTATCTTTTGTTTTATTCCAATGTACAATGGGTTTGTTCTACAGTTATGATGGTAGTTATAAGTAGTCCAGTGTGTTTCACTTCATTTGAGGTAAGACATAATATCAATAACTTTGTTAGCATTGCATTTGACACTGTAATACTAAATTACATCTTTATAATTGTTGCTACTAGTTTCAATTTACTTGAGATAAAAGTTAATATTAATGACACTTAATGACTTTGTCATAACTGTTGTAACTTGTTTCACTTTACTTGAGGTAATAGTTAATATTAATGACATTGTACTGACACTTAATGACGTCTTCATAACTGTTGTAACTTGTTTCACTTTACTTGAGGTAATAGTTAATATTAATGACATTGTACTGACACTTAATGACGTCTTCATAACTGTTGTAACTTGTTTCACTTTACTTGAGGTAATAGTTAATATTAATGACATTGTACTGACACTTAATGACGTCTTCATAACTGTTGTAACTTGTTTCACTTTACTTGAGGTAATAGTTAATATTAATGACATTGTACTGACACTTAATGACGTCTTCATAACTGTTGTAACTTGTTTCACTTTACTTGAGGTAATAGTTAATATTAATGACATTGTACTGACACTTAATGACGTCTTCATAACTGTTGTAACTTGCTTCACTTTACTTGAGGTAACAGTTAATATTAATGACACTGTAATAACACTTAATGACATATTCATAACTGGTGCGACTTGTTCCACTTTAGTTGATGTAAAAGAAATTGTTAATGAGTCTGTTATTAAATCATTTGACCGTGTAATAAAGCTTAGTGAAATCTTTATTGCTTGTCCTACTTGTTTTGCTTTATTTCAGGGAGTGGAAATATTAATCATTGTTTTGCTAAAGCTTTTGCTAGTGTAATAATGAAATCATTATTACTACTATTATGACAAATTTATGTTAGATCATGAGTTCTTGGTTAATGACAAGTTGTCATAACAGAGACAATTTTGTCTAGGTTAATGACAAGTTGTCATAACGAAGACATTTTGACTAATGTCAACTTTGTATTAAAAGTGTCATTATTTACCGAATGACGCTTTATGACAACAGTCATAAATATTCATGAAGACTTATTGATGTTCATGACAGGTGTTATGTCATGTTTATGACAGTGTCATGACAGTCTTATTCAACCCCCTTCAAATAAAGTGTTACCGATGCATTTAACCAGCGGGTCTGAATGACGCATTTAGAGCAGGACGCTTGAAATCCGATCCCTCAAAAGGATTTCGTTGAGTGATCCGACTGAGTGTTCGGACATCGGGGCTGAACAGGATCCCAGGCCCTGCGATGCATCCTGCCTGACTTTTTAATGTTATACTAATTATGTGTATGCAGAAATAACCTCGGGAATAAACACCGTAATGCTAGTATTGATATGCTGGTATCAGGTGTCACCCTGGGTGTTTTGTACCTCCTTTGGTAAGTTTTTTTTAGTTTTATTATTTCATTGTTCCAAATTATGCTGGTCTGATAAGTTTCAAAGGGTTGCAGAATTCATGTGAAATTATGTTTTATACATTTGATCTCATGGCTGAACGTGGAACATTGGAATCCTAATCCTAAAAACCAAATTAAAATATTATTTAACTCATGGTTGAGTTATTATGGATAGATATATGCTCTGGTAGACACTATAGAGAATATATGGTGACTATATATATATATATATATATATATATATATATATATATATATATATATATATATATATATATATCTCAACTCCTTCTCTTGATATTTATTTTCTTATAAACCTGACATTTGAGAGATTAAATCTGACCCAGTTACAAACACTTTTAACGTAAACTTTAAATAAAATGCTTGGAACTGGATCCAAGGTGCTTGAACTCAGAAACAATTCGCCTCTCCAGTGAACGAAACAAAAACACGTGGCTCCAAAGGAGACCGGTGTAAACTTGAGACGCATATTAAGTTACAAACTGGAACGTTACCTTTGTAATTTGATTCACGTGAAACCTGGGTCATAACTGGTACCATACATTTACAATACAGCATCATCTGCACATGTTTAGATGTTGAGTTTAGAACATATAAAAGTTTTTCTTTAAAGTGTAAACATCAAGGATCCAGGAATATATCCTTGTGGAACAACTCTAGACGACCTCATGGACGATGTTTTGTGGTGTCGCGTGTGGACAATCATTCGACGGGTCAATCACTTATGTGATTGCATGAGGGGTAAGATGCTCCAACAACATCTCCATTTAGCAGATCTTAACATTTCTCTAAAAAAGGATGTCTTGATTGAGCAATCGGCTCTGATGCGACTGTGTTAAATTTGATCTCTATCATCACGATGGATGATTGAACAGATGATAGTTGCCTTTCTATGGTTGCACCACTTCCACATATACCAAAGCGTTAGAGAAGTTGATGGTGGCCTTATGCTCTGAATCAAAATGAATCTTTGTAAAGTGTGGCAGAGCTGATTAGAAAAGGAAGATATTTTGTTTTTTAATCCATCGTTTTAGTTTTTTTAATCATTATACATGGACTGCTCTAGTATTTCTAACATTTTGTGGTTGTACTGACACCAGGGATGTCATTTGATGTGACAGTACTGATTAGATTTACCAACATTTTCTTCACTTTCCTCTTTTGTGTCATGACGGCCGAACCACTGTGTTTCATAATTGGCATTTTGGTCACACGTCTAAAAGCAGAAAATGGAGTCCAAGTCATTGAAACCATTCCGCATATGTTATTTGCAAGCAGTTTGAATATTTTAAATATTTATATCTACCAAATACTGCAGCCAAGCAGTTTTTTTGTGATTGTATGTGTTAAAGTTGTATCTACAATTGTTGTCCAACTTTGTGCTTCTATAGCTAAGTTTTCCTCTTGCTTTCGGTGAAGGCGGACGGTTTTTTCCTCTGCTCCCTCCCTGCCCTGCTTGCTCTGTTTTTGTCCTGTCTTTTTCTCTATTTTTGGAGCCTTTCTTTGTACATCCTCCAAATCTACAAATCTGGTCAACCGATCTCTCAATGTAATTGATCAAATTTTCTCAACGAGAAGTCTGTGTCCCGACGGGATTAACCCTGGATTTATTCATCATAACAGGATTTCTGCTGTTTGGAGTTTGTGGATTCCTGGCTTATCGATAAATCTGTGGCGGACTTGGCCAAACTAGCGAACACTCAGACTGTTGGTGTGGACAGAGACATAAAGTTGGATGTGAGTCTAGCTGAGACTCGCAGCCCATCTGAGGACTCTAAAACTCACTCACGAGTTGGAATCAATCTCGGAGGAGCTGCTAGTTTCGGTTCAGTGGAACGACCAAACTAATTTGGATAATTGGGAACTGAGATGAGAGACTTTAGGGAAGATTGAAATTCATGATCTACCAGACCTAAGACATTCTGCATCTGAATTGGCTTTCCTGTGTGGCCTTGGAAGGGCTGCATATTTCCAATCTCCTTGAAGATATGTACACATAACGCTCCTTCCCTCCTCTCCCCCTCCTGTTATCCATGCGGATGTGGAGCTGAGCGCCCCAAGGACATTCCTTGATAACATCTCTATCGGACTTCTGCTGGGAGGCTGAGCAAAGTGGTTTCATGGCCCTGTGACGTCACCGCCTTCACTCATATCTTTGTTTAGACCTTTGTGTTGTCTGAATGCTGCCATTTGCCCTAATGTGACCTTTCCTCTTATTTCATTCCCCTTTATTATTTAGAAACTGTGGACTACTCACTTTTAACCCAGAAAAGAAATTTGATTAGTCACTCTTTAGCTTATTTTTTATTTTTCAATTTTTTTTTAGAAAATGTACAGTACTCAGACCAATGTTATACTTCTTAGATTAATTGTATATTAGTATGCAGAGAGACTCCTATTAGTGCAACCCAGAAAAGGAATTACATACACTTATTTAGGAAACCAGGACAGGGATTAGAACAAACTTGGAATCTAGAAAAAACGACCTTAGCAATTACGTTTTAGAGTCCTGTTCTTCCAACCCAGAAGAGGAATTAGACCAGAAGATACTTACTTATACTTATCTACCAGCCCTGAATAGGAGTATCTAGTTTATCTACTTTAGATCAACATTATTAGATTCATTTTAGGCTCCTGTTCTTCCAACCCAGAAAAGTATTCGGACCAGAGGAGTCTTATCTATCAACCCTGAACAGAAGCACCTAGTTTGCATACTTTAGCTCAACATTAGATTATTTTTCTTCTTTTGCTCTTTCCTGTGGTTTATTCTGTCTGCATTTCCTTTTAAATTCCTGTAAAGCACTTTGTATTGCCTTGTTGCTGAAAATGTGCTGTCTAAATAAAATTACCTTTACCTTTAATACCTGATTTGTATAACAGATTCAGAATGGCCATGATGTTTTTTCTCTTCCTTTGATTCCAGGTTCTGCCTGAGGTCAGTAACCCAACCCACCATGTTAAAACCCATCAGAATAAAGTTCCTTTGCCTCCTCTTCATCACCATATGCGTAGTCGCGGTCTTTGTTAGCAACAGATCACCCAGCTTCAACCCGAGACCAGTTGTTCCAGAGGTTTGTCCGCGATCAGTCTCCAAACAGAGCATAACTCCCCTGAAAAACACCAAGCACCTCTTGGTCTCAGCCTTCATGGATCAGAGAGTACAGGGCTTTGACATTCGCCTCATCGGGATGTTTCGGAGAGACTCCATCCAGGAACTCCACTGCTTTTTCTGCTGTGCCAACTACACAAGTGAAACCACTCCGACGAAAGTTTTACAACACTCGGACAACTTCGGGTTTCCGTTCGTCACCACAGACATCATGTGCCGGATTCCTAAAAAATGCAATCCCACACATGTCACTCTTTTGACTCAAATGAGGCCCATGAATGGATCCGAAAACGTCTGGCTTCCCATAAGGAACAAGAAAACTAACGGAGGAGCGGAGGAAAGGATGGATTTCACTGTGTGCATCTCCAATCTGTTTGGGGACTACAACAATGTGCTGCAGTTTGCACAGACACTAGAGATGTACAGGTCAGTAATCCTAATCCTTACTAGTGAGAAACTTCAGTTTTATGATTTAAAATTGAGGTTCACAGTTCTCTTTCTACCCACAAATCAAACTCACCTAAAACAATTCTGGATTGAAACTTCTAGTTAACATCAAAAACCAATTCATAATGTCAGAAAATCTTTCATTTTTAAACCTAATTTCTACTAGCGCTCTACGAACCATTTAGATGTTGAACAGATTTATTTTCAACTCCGTTGTGCTGCATGAGTCTAATTTTAGCTGTGAATAAGTAATTACTTAAGGCAAATATTAATAAAAGTAGTAATTTAGATAAAATTATCAAGTTGGAGCACCACCAGAAAGTAATAATAATATACAAATAGTCCTGCCTCAGTTATCACCTATAAATAGCTGCTTGATGAGGCTTAGGTATTAAAAGAACAGATGAAGTCCAATATTCTGGCATTATTTTTAACAACAAGGTACTATGTGTTTGTGGAATAAATGCAAACCTCACTCCAATGTAAAAGACTTTTAAAAATAAGATTTTAATTTTGGAGTTGAAGACTTAAATCAACAAACTCACTAAGATACTAAAACTCAACTAACTACTGAGGAAAATATAAAAGATCAATTAAAGTAAAACTACAAAAAGTAGCAGCTTAGCGGACTATCAGTGATTAAAACCAATCACTGAGATGAAGTTTGAACGGTATGAGCCATAGGTGGCTTTAGCTGCGGCAGGCACTGAGGCCCGTTGCGTTTGGAAAAGTTTAGCATCAATAATGCAGAAGCACCATAAAAATACAAAAGAAAAGCAATGAAGTTTAACATTCAAAGCCACCACTGTTTGGCTAGCACAGGTTAGCTTGTAACATGGCGGATCCTCTTAGCTCTGGTTAGCACAGCATCAGCTGGCAGGTGGCCAGACTCGGTGAAGCTGCGTTTCACAAATCTCAAACAGGCAGCCGGTGTCGGGCTGTCGATGGCAATCTTGGGGAGTGTTGGGAAAATAAATTTAAAATATGCTAGTTTTTAAACTTAACTATATGTAGTTGGGGACACAAGTTTAATTATATTAATTTTAGCAACAGTTAACCTTGGTCCATGTGAAATATATTAGATAGAGCATGAATATTTTGAGTAGATTTTAATTTAGGTAGATTTGAAATTGAATCATTATCCAGGGCTTTGACATTCGATGAAGCGACTGTCAAAGCCCTGTACTCTCTGATCCATGAATGTTCATTGTGACGCCAGTCATTGTCCTGCACGAATCCTGAAATTAATGCGTAATAATCACAGTCTGTTCTGTTTATCCTAGAAACTGAAACATTTCTAGGATTTTCCTAACTTACATAAAAATCACAAACGGTTTTGAAAAAGGGCCTTCACTATAGAATGTCTTCTCCTATCAGAGGAAACGGTTGTGCTGTACTAGGCAGTTCACAAAAAACAACAGTAATGGAGAAAAACAGGATGGGAGAGGTAACTTCTGTCTGTTTACATACTAGGTCAAATTCTTTGGTGTTTTCTAGGAGGGAAGAAAAAAAACCACTAAAATCTTGAGAAAACAAAACTATGTGGGATATTATGGAATCGCTCAGGCAGGAGAACGAGCAAGGTCTAGGTGGAAAATAAATCTCTTTCTGGCAACTAGGCTCTTTGTTTAAATGTACAGAAAAGGAGGAACTGGGAGGGGACTCCAGATGTGCAACTGGCATGAGAACATCCTGTTTTGAGAATGACCTTTGCTCTCTCCTTCTCTTTGGTTTTGAATAGGTCTCCCATCCTACCCAAGTAATTTGAAACTGCTTAGAGGTTTAGAAGGAGAGGGCACACCTTCAATGCATATATTAAAATTAGGAATACTCCTATTAATAAAAGTCTCCACTTCACAGCAGCAAGCTGGATCGCTTCATTTTGCAGCCGCACGAGCAGTTCCCAAAGGCGCCTTTGCTTTTCTCTTATTTTTGTGTTTAGTTCATTTTTCTACTTTTCTGAGGTAATTAATGTCTGTTTTATGGTTTGGACTTCTTGATGGTTTGGGTGTGATGCTGATCTGTTTTTCTGTGCATTTAATTGTCTGAATAAAACTCTAGATATGTCTGAAGCTGAATGGCGACTGGTTGTTCTCTGTGTGGTTTCCACTGTGCACATGTGGAACTCTGGATTTGTGAGATTAGAGGAAAGCAACTAGCAAAGAAGCTAAACATTTTATTTCTCTAGTATTAACAGGAGCCAGTAATTGAAAGCTTCCTTCTGCAGATTTGAGTAAAACCTAGATCAAAGAAGCACCTAGTCGCTGCAAAAACATTTAGCACTTCAGACTGCTTTACCTGCAGTGTCAATATGTTTAGTAGGTGATTTTATTTTTGTCTTTTTTTCTCCAAGGTTGCTCGGTGTGAACAGAGTAGTGATCTACAACACCAGCTGTGGCCCGGACCTTGACCGTCTTCTGCGGAGTTACAGCCAGGAGGGCTTTGTGGAAATAGTTTCCTGGCCAATTGACAAATACATGAATCCATCGCGAGGCTGGCGATTTTCGGACTTTGGAGGTGATATTCACTACTTTGGCCAGCTCACCACACTCAACGAGTGCATCTACAGATCCATGGAGCGTTCCCGCTATGTCCTGCTAAACGACATAGATGAGATCATCATGCCGTATCAGCATGACAACCTGAAGTCTCTGATGGACGAGCTGCAGAAGCAGCATCCAAAAGTAGGTTGTTTATCAGTGCATTATGCTTGTATTTCCAAATACGCTTCCCATCTTTTTATTAAAGCATATTCGCATTTTTTAGGTGGGAGTGTTCCTCATTGAGAACCACATCTTTCCCAAGCATCACTTTGAACCAAGTGGCAAGTTTCACCTTCATAAGTGGAGCGGGGTGCCTGGAATTAATATTCTGGAACATGTTTACAGAGAAGACCCTGACCGAAAGATTTACCATCCATACAAGATGATCGTTCAGCCAAGGTAGGCTGAGAAATGCATTCAGTCTTAATTCATGTTTGAATTTAATTGATAAAGTCCAAATTTAAATATATGGGTTTTCTAAAATGACAATAAAACGGATACTCAACCACTTCGGACCATAGCAGGATGTTGTACGATGATTCTCAAATGTTTCTGTAACCTGTACCACCTCAGTAAATGAACCCTGATCATCATTTCTTTTTACTTTGTTCCATTAATAGTGTAACCCTGTTCTGGTAGTATTACTCTGTTCTCATAGGCTACTTCTTCTACTGGCTTGAACAGCCAGCCTTAATTTGAACTTTGCTGTCACCTAGTGACCGGAGGCTTGTTTAGCAGTCAAACATGAATAAAGACAATAGTAAAGTCTGGTTTCTCGTGAAAAGTACTGATTTAAAGTGTGTTTCATTGTTCTGTATTCCTAACCAACATCTCACTCTTGTGTACCGGTGCCGCAGGATGGTGGAGCAGACATCAGTGCATGAGGTGCTCCAATTTTTTGGGCAGAAGTACAAAGTCCCGCTGGACGTTTGCCGGATCATTCACGTCCGTGTCGCCCTACGGAAATTACTAAAACTGGAGGAGCTCAATGTGGACAAGCGGCTGTGGGATTTTCAGGAAAAGTTGATTCCCCACGTGGACAAAGTGTTGGAAAATCTGGGGTTCCTGTAATAGAAGTTGAAGGATGGGGTCGGAAGGAAAGACCAGCCAACGAGGATCCTGTTTCACAGCTTAAAGCTGACGGTGAATGTATGCCCTCGGAGGGAGCTTGTTTTGTTCTTTTACAGACTTTTTTCCCCCAATATATAGCCAGTACACACAAGCCAGTTTAGCAATGTAATTATGTGGTACATGTGCACTGGTAATTAAGCTATTCATGTGCATGTAACATGCCTGTTTGTTTTCATAAATGACTCAGGGATTTTTAAGTTATTTGTTTTACCAACTGGAATTAAGTTTGCATGTAAAGATATTTTATCAATGCTAGATGCACAAGTAACTGCATTTAATTCCTAGAAACTTGAAAAATGTATCGTCGATACCAAACCTTTTAATGCTGCCATTTGCTGTTGAACACTTTGGATTTGACTGTTTGTCTCTTACTTTGCATGTGATTTCTGAGTTTGTATGTCAGGAAGTAAATATCACCACAGCTTGTGTATGAATATGAGCAAGCACAAGATGATCTGTGGTAACTGCACTGCAACTGTGTACTTGGATTTTTTTTGGGGGGGGGTTATTGAGGGGGAGGAGGGTTGTATATGGCATGTCTCAATTCATGTACTTTTAACAAATATGCACAAAAAAAACATCTCTTTAAATTACATACTTCTGCTTTAATATTTACTACAACTACAAAGTTTAGAGAAGTTTTTTCATCCATTTGAGCATCAGCTTCTACTTTGGCAGATGAAAACTTGTAAAATGTTGTCAATTGACCTTATGTTTCGATGGCATTTGTCGCTCTTAATTTTGTGGATTTTCTAACTACATATAGAAAGTAACATATCCTGTTATCCTGGGTCATTGGTTCTGTATAGCAGAGCAAATTATCTGCATTCTGGATCACTTGCAGATCCTTAACTCGACTTGCTGAAGTTTCCAGGAAGTTCTGAAAACCATGAAGATGTATATTTGTATCCTCATCTGATGTTTGTTCAGTCTTCATACTGTACTTCTAGTAGGACATGTAAGTTGAATATATTCATGTAAAATTAAAGCTGCAGCAGGAATCCATCTAATTGTACCATTAGTCCACTGTCTAAAGCTCTGTTCAGAGGTTACAAAGTAACTGTTTGATTTCCTGCTGGCGTCTCTGTTGCATTCACAGAAACATTTTCAGCTCCTCAGCCTTTGCTTGGATATTCCACATTACAGTTTATGCTAACCTCAGGGTTCCCCCAGTGTATTATAAGCCTGGCGGGCCACCAGACTTTACTTGTGCCCCCACCAGGCTAAGCATTGCTTATTTAAGTTTTTTGTTAAATGTTTGCATTTTTTCAATAACACGTAATTATCAAGTGATGTTTTCAAATTTCCTGTCAACTTTAAACATTTTTTAACTCAAAAATACTATGGGTCACTGGATGAATGACTGTCTAGCCCCTCAACCGCCAGGCTTAGCAAGTTTTCTGGGGGAAACCTTGAATCTTATTCGGGAAAATGATTTGATGAAAGAGAAAAACTTAATACTCTTCATTTAAACAGCAAAGACTGCTCTCGGGTTACGTAGATAAATTCTGGCTAATGTTGGACTGTAAATGATGCCGGTCCACACGTCTCAATCTGTGTACCTGCATCAAACAACGGCCAAAAGCAGAGGTTTGAAAAAAACAAATAAAAGGTTTTAAAGGAGTAATTCATGGGCTATCGTTACTGAAATGCACTAAAGACATTTTAGACCACAACATTGGAAACAGCTGATTGAAAAAGCTTTTTTTTTTAATCAGGACAAATGTTTGAGAAGGAAAAATAGGCTTCTCTGTTAGCATTTAGCAGTATCACAGAGCAGCTTTTTTGCAAGCTCTTTATTTTGTTGTGATAAACCCGATATGTCATTGATCTGTGGCAGACAGAAACCCGATTTTCTTGTTTCACTGTATAAACATCTCTGCAGAGTGTTGCTGTCCTTCTCCCTTTGGGATACAATGTGTGTTGGGATCAATTACTTCCCAGTGGGTCATAGTTTTATCCTTTCATACATAAAACACTGTTTATAACTCACTAAAAACATCTAACTTTTCAAATCTACAATTTCTTTATACTTTATTTTTTTCTACTTTATTTCAATTAAATACTGTTAATTTAATTTAATGTCTGGCGAAATGAAAAGACTTCACATTTAAGCCATTTTTACATTTTTAGGTGGTTTAAAAAAAACAAAGTGGATTTAATATGTTCAACTTGTTTGGGACACGTGCTGATTTTATTTATCCCAAAAGAAACAAACAAATGCTAAGAGACTTTTCCTGTGGTCTGATTAAAAAAATAAGTGAGACTATTTGGAGGAAGTAAAGGCAATGCTTGGTCCAAAATGCCCAGCAGAAATGTCAGAATTAAATGTTAGAAATGTCTGTGAATTTGTCAAAACTCCTGCAAAGTAGATATCAGATTTAAGAAAATGTTCGCCGATATGTCCACATCTGTCAAAGATCAAAATCAGAACAGTGTGTAGAAACAAATGAATAAATAAATGTATTAAATTATGACAAACTTTAACTTAAGAGCAGAAAACAAAGAGACATCATTTGGAAACTATTTATTTGAACATTTGCAACCAGACATTAGTTAAATACAGAAGTTTAATTTCTCTCTCTACATCCCCTTAAACAGCAGGGACCAGTTCCACTTCATTACACTCTGAGAGGAGGGAATGTTACAGGACTTTGTAAGGCGCACACAGTGCTGGAAGTAATTTGGCTTTCTGTCTTCTGATAGCGAGAAAGAAAATCTGAGTCTGCCTCTCAAAATGTCCAACACTGCTCCCTCTCCTCGTGACTGTTTCCACCCGCAGCCGGGCGACCAATTTTTGTCAACCCTGTGCAAAAAAAAAAAAAAAAACACCGTGGCAAAATGACACCAAGAGGAGGCGAGAAGAGAAAACCAGTAAAGAAAGCTGAGACGCACACTTAATTGAATGTGCTCTCAGACGTGACTGAAAAGCTAAAAGTAAAATGATCAACATGAATATATTAGAAAAATGGCAATTAGTCTTTCATAAACACCTGGCCTCACCACCTCCCGAACAAGAACAGGGTTATAAATTAAAACTGTCCAAATAAAATCAATTTAACCAAAAGACTTTGGGCCCATTCAGTTCCACTTCAAGACTGGAAAATCCTCATTGAGAAAACAAATGGCACTTTTCAGTCTTTTGAACTGGAATCTAGAATCTCGACTCCAAGGAAATCGACCCCGACCCTTAAAATCAACTCTAATTTACATATATGGGCGAGGCGCTCTTCAGGCTTCCGCCGCTTTAGCAGTGTCTCCCCACGGGACGGGGGAAGTGGGGACTCAGTGCTTTCTGCGGGCTAGGCCACGGTCTTGAAGGTCTGCAGTATGAGGTTGGTTTGGTGGATGAGCCGGTTTGCGCTGATGAAGACGTTTATTGCCCTGGAAACAGAAAGCCGTAGTTCAGTCATCTGACTGTGGGCCAAACTCAAGAGCTTTAAACTCCAGAGGGACGAGCAAATACAAACTTCAAGATTACAGCTGAGTATAAATATTTTATCTTTCAAATCAAAGCAGTTTTTATCTGTACACTGCCAGATTACATCAATCATTCCCTCCAGTTTTTCACCAGAAATTCACCCAAAAATCACCACAGACCTGCTTTTTTTTTTTTTTTTTGCTCTAATGCAAATTGTGAGTTTAATGAAAGTTTTCCAGAAAAATGGAAGAAACTTTTTGGTGCAACTCCCACCTGAAGGTGGCAGTATTTCTTACTGTCAAGTCCATGATTTATATCAGGAGAAACAAAAAGTCTAATTTACCGCCATTCAAAATTTCTGGCAAATATTTCCAAATTAGCTCCACAAAAATCAGTGATTTTTTTATTGACAAAAAATTTTTAAAACGATTGTGATTTTACCAAATCATTCTGGCAGTACGAGCCCTTTAAGAACATTCATTATATTGATTTTAAAAACATGACAGTAGGGATGTGTGGCATGTCATAAAATTCATATTGCAATGAGAGGCAGTAACAATATACACCATGTTTTTAATTTTAATTAAGATAAAAATAAATAAACTATTTTTTTAAGTAGTCTTTATGAAAGTTTTGTTTCATCACTGCCAGGTCAAAACGAGATTCTTAATCTCTATGGCGACCATCTATTTAAATCAAGCTTAAATAAATAAATAAATATATCTCCACATAGAAAAACATTTAACCAAAGAGTTTAGGAAGTATGTAAATATTTGAGCCTTAGTGAATAGTTCTGAACACATCGAGTCTTGTTTTTAAAATGAACTAACATCATATAACTCTATTGGTCCAAAATAAAAAGAGAGAGAAGTTTAAATGCGTCACTAAAAGCCTGAAACTTGAGTTCTTCATGTTTTCTGTCTAACCGTCTTATGTAAATTTGCCCATCCTATATCAGGATGCACGTTCACTGAGCTGAAGCAGCATGTGGTGTTGTGTGGGACTCACTTTCCATCTTTGAAGTATGTTTTGAGGGTGTCGCTGAAACTTTTTGAGTACTTCACAAACTCCTTTTTCTGGTGCTCCAGAGCCTTGGAGGGCAGAGAAACACCATGAGACAGACGGACGACTCAACGAATTATTTCAGAACCAGAGGTGTTACTCACTCTGCGATTCTGGTACTGATATTTCTTAATGACATTGTTGACTGTATCCAGAAGCTCTTTTATGGCGCTGGCTATGTCTCTGTGGACAAAAAGGCATCAGATGAAGACACATGAGATTAAACATCGTCTGAATGTCAGTGTGTCTTATTTGTTTTTCAGCCTCACAACTTTTAGACAGGCAGCTGCTGCTAAAAGTCGGATTAGAAATTATAAAGCAAACGGCGTCTAAATAAATAAAATTTACACTACAATATGAACAAAATGCTTATCGGCTTCAGGAGACGTCGGTGCAAAACGATAATCCATGACGATCCACTAATGTTTGATCCACTGCTCAAGTATTAGCTGAACAGTTAGCTAATCTTTAAAACCTTCATTAGAAGGTTTTAAAGATTGCAGAGTAAGCCGTTGCTCTGCAACAACAGGAAGTGCTGGATGCTGAGATAAGAAAACAACTTGAACAACTTACAGAGCCTAAAACCAGTGCCTCCAATGAGAAAGAAACAAAACTGGAGGTTTTCTTGCTTATGTACATTTGGAATATGCTGGCAATAATTGCAACATTTTCTTGAATGAGAGTAAGATGCCGGTTGTGTGCACTCACTTGATAGTTTGTAGAAACCGTACTCTGTCGTTGATCTCGTCGGGGATTTTGCTAAGGATCTGTTTCAGAGCTCTGGCCTTCTCGTTCAGGTCCTGGAACTCCTGTCCAGGCCGGCTGATCATGAACTCTGCAGGAGGAAAGGTTCACACATCCTTAAGGAAACAATCAGAAGCTGCGTTTCATAACAAGTGTCCGCAAAACGCCAAAAATTGTTGAAAAATGTTGGAGGAAAAATTAAATTAAATAACAAAAATCACATGCAATAAGTAATTTAAAAACATGACATGCCATCATCCTCCAATCACTTCCTGTCTTTTCTGTCAGTGATGCAAAATAAAAATAAAAAACAACACCTCAACCTAGTGCAAAAATGTGTTCTTTTCCAAAGTTGCCTTGTTTCCATGAAGCAAAATTTATTTCCATAATTCAAATTTACACAAATTTAAGACCAAGCTCAGTTACAACAGAGCATCCGATGGCAGCCACATGGATCTGCAAACCGTGGAAATTCTGGTTTTATTCTGGTTGCATCTTAAAGTTTTTTTTTTTTTCTTTTAAACAAAATCAACAGTGGCCCGATTATTGAACCTCTACGGTCAATACTCCACATCTCCACCCTTTTGCCACTGAGACAACTTTATCTACAACTCTTACATTTTCTATCCAACGGCATTTTATAACATTGGGGTGCACGCACACACACGCACACACACACACACTTGACCCTTCCTCTTTCTACAGTCTCCCTCAGAGGGATCCTGGATCCTCCTACATTCTCTTTAAAAGGAACTGGGACATAACAAACCACAGAAGAAGTGGATGTTTTCCTATGTTGGTGCCAATTTTGGTTCAAAACGAGTTTATCATCAAATGCATTCTAGCAAGGTTCCTTTTCTTGTTCAACTAAAGACAGGAAGCGATTTCTCTACGTATTTTTGGTCTCACACCAAAGCCGAAAAGTGCAAACAATGGCTTCTAACAGCACAATAAACAAGCCGACCTCAAGTAACCTTGACCTCAACAAGGTTCCAGTTAGGAAGCTCCGACATGCGGAGGTGCACGGCACACCAGAGGAAATATTTTCATCTTATTTTGTTTCAAAAGACAAAATAAAATGCAGCAGCCTACAATAAGGTGTCTTTTAAAAATTCATACGCTCCTTCACTGCTGAGAGATTTTAATCTTGAAGTGAAAGTGGACGTCAAAGAAACTTCTGTCTTCTTAGTGTTTTATTAAATATTCTGTTTATACAATGATGTCTATAATAAGACCATACATCCATGTTAAATAAAAAGCTCCTCATCAAACTGGTGCCTTGAAGAATGAAAAACAGAGAATTTAACTCTGGAAATCAAAACAGCTCTTCACTATTACGTGATAATAGCAAACTGCAAACTGTAACAAAACATAAAATAACATTGAGCACAAAGTCTACTCAAAGCGTTATTTGAAGACAAAGGCAGATGTTTTGTACACAAAACACACAACATAACTCTATAGGCTAATATAATCTGCATGGTTTAAGTTTTTGCAGTGATTTCATATGTCGAGTATTTTGATGTTTCTCTGTTCATTTTTAAATTGTGCCAATTCTAAATACCTCACCATTCTTTCTCGTCTTTTTTTTTTTTTTTTTTTTTTGTCTGTTAACTAAAGTTAGGTTGAGGCAGACCAATGCTCTCTAAAGCAGGAAATCCCCCGCCTGGATCTCTGGTGCTGAGCATCACAAACTATCCTTATCTGACCAAAAAACACAGTTCCAACTGAAGCCCCAACGGAGTTCAGCAAAGTCCAGATGTTTATGTGGGAGAACAGGAAAGGCTTTCCTACTGACATCACTCCAAAACAAAGAGTGGCCCAATTAGATCCCAACTTTTTGATCTTGGGAGGCCATTTTATGCTGCGGTTCTCCAACCGCGAGTTTCCCATCATCAACCAAATCATTGTGTGCAAAATAAAGATAACTATGCTGTTATCTTTGACAGTTCTTTATCCGTTAACCCACTTGTACAAAAAGCTACTATCACAAAACGTACTTTCACAGAAAACACAGCAGAAACATTTAATCAAATCTACTCTTCTTCCTCACCCTTAAGCTATAATGACGTAGATAAGTTGGTAGATGATTTTCAGTGCAAACTTTCAGATATCATTGATTACATTGCCCCCATTAAAGTGAAGGTTGTGACTGGTAGGAAGAAATCTCCATGGAGAAATGCACAAACTGTTCAATCTGCAAGACAACTCTGCCGTAGGCCGAACGGAAATGGCGTAAGGCTCAACTTCACGTTTATTATGGCATCTACAAAGAAAGACTACGTAACTATCACTCCACACTAAAACATGCAAGAGAGGCTTTCTTTGCAGATGTCATAAACAAAAACACTAACAATGCTCGAGCTTTATTTGCTACTCTTGACAGGCTCACAAGTCCTCCTACGATGTTACCACCTGAACTTCAATCTAATGCCGCCTGCAACAAGTTCTCCAGTTTCTTTTCAGAGAAAATTCAAAAGATCAGAGGATGAATCTGCACATCCACTCCAAAGCCAGTACCAATGCTGTGCCCAAACAAAACAAATGCAGGAAAAATGACCCAGTTTCAACTACTTCATTATAAAACCCTTGAAGAAATTATAAGTCAATTAAGCTCCAGTTCCTGCTGTCTGGATGTCCTACCCACACATTTCTTAAGAAAGTCCTGCCTGTCGTTGCTAATGATCTGATCCAAATAGTGAACTCATCGCTTTCATTCGAGTGTTTTCCTCCAGGCTTTGAAAACAGCATTTATCAAACCACTCATAAAAAAGAACAATCTAGACAAATCACTACTGCAGGATTACAGGCCGATCTCCAACCTCCCATTCATCAGCAAAGTTATTGAAAAAGCAGTTTTTAAACAATTAAATAACTTCCTGACGGTAACCAACCTCTATGATTCCTTCCAGTCTGGTTTTCGTGCTCAGCACAGCACGGAGACGGCCCTTGTAAAAGTGTTCAATGACATCCACATAAATAGACTGTGGGAAAACCTCAGTGCTGGTTCTGTTGGACCTCAGTGCAGCTTTCGACACTGTTGATCAGGACATTTTACTGAATCGACTGGAGAGCTGGGTCGGACTCTCCGGTCCAGTGCTCAACTGGTTTGAATCTTGCATAAAGAACAGGGATTTCTTTGTTTCAATCGGAAACTTCTCATCAGAGAGGTCAAAGGTCACATGTGGGCTACCCCAAGGTTCAATCCTAGGACCCCTTCTTTTCAATATTTATATGCTCCCACTGGCTCAGGTTATAGCAGGAAATAGGATTAGCTACCATAACTACGCGGATGATACCCAGCGATGTCACCAGGTGACTCTGAACCCATCCAATCACTGAATAAATGCTTAGAACAGATAAATGTGTGGATGTGCCAAAACTTTCTCCAGCTGAACAGAAACAAAACTGAAGTTATTGTCCCTTGACCTAAAGAGGAGCAAACTAGAATCAATGCTCAGCTTCAGTTATTACAACTGAAAACCAGCGATCAGACCTGAAACCTGGGAGTAGTGATGGACTCTGACCTGAACCTTCAGAGCCACATTAAGACAGTCACAAAGTCGGCCTTCTACCACCTGAAGAACATCTCCAGGATTAGAGGACTAATGTCTCAGCACGATCTAGAAAAACTCATCCATGCGTTTATCTTTAGCCGCATTGATTACTGCAACAGCGTCTTCACAGGTCTGACTAATAAATCAATCAAACAGCTGCAGCTGATCCAGAACACTGCTGCTCGCGTTCTCACTAAAACCAGGAAGATGGTGCACATAACACCAGTTTTAAAGTCCGTACACTGGCTCCCTGTAGATCAAAGAATAGACTTTAAAATACTATTGTTAGTTTATAAATCACTGAACGGTTTAGCACCACAATACCTTAAAGATCTATTATTGCTGTACCAACCGTCTAAACCCCTCAGATCTTCTGGTTCTGGTCTGCTCTGCATCCCAGAACCAGAACCAAACGAGGAGAAGCAGCATTCAGTTTCTATGCACCACAGATTTGGAACAAACTTCCAGAAAACTGTAAAACAGCTGAAACACTGGGTGCCTTTAAATCTTAACTTAAAACCCACCTGTTTAGAGCAGCTTATGGCTAAATTATGGTTAGAGTGTGGGTTTTGATGTCTTCGATGTTTTTAATGTTTTTATCTTTACTTTTTATCTATTTATTAATTTCTTTTTATTTCTCTTTCTTACTGTTTATTCAATGTCACATGCTGTTTTTTTAATTATGTAAAGCACTTTGAAATGCCTTGCTGCTGAAATGTGCCATACAAATAAAATTTGATTGATTGATAAGACAAATATGAGTCTGAAAGTGGTGGATTATATAAAGAAAAGTTCAAATCTATATTTATAAATACTACAACTGCATTTATTTTAAAGGAATTGCTAAAGAGTAATCTTTACAAAGAAAAGTTGTATATTTTTTTAGATTTTTGTTTCTTCCAGCGGTGTGAATGAAAGTGACCAGAACCACAAAAAGCTGTGCCATCAACAAACCCTGAAGAGGCCGTTTAGGTCATAACACAACAAAATCTCATTTTCCTCGTTGCTTACCTTCCACATCATCCGCAGCCATGCGAAGCAGGGATTCGGTGAAGTTAATTTGCACGTTCTTCTTCTCCAAGATCTTCATTATGATGTCCTGCGTCAGACCAGGGTTCTCTCGCTCCGCCTGGGAGCAAAAGGGAAATATGCGAGTAAGATGAGGAAGGTGAAACGCACCGCTCTTAGCTGAGAAAAAAACATAACTGCTTTGAGCAAAACGCGCAGATGGGCTCCACTAAATAATTCAAACTGCACTACAATAGCCAGTAACCACAGAAAGCAGGTGATTAAAAAAAAAAACAGTGAAGGTTGTAGTCAAAGAGCTGCAAGGTGCTCTTATCTGCATTTGGTTTGTTTATAGAGAAAAACATATTCTGAGGATAACATAGGTTATAAAATAAAGGCATTTACTTGTGTGTGATTATTTTTAAGCACAGTATGTGTTTAAATAATGGGAATACTTATAATTCAATTAAATTAAATGTATGCTAAAGCATAAGAAAAGGAAGCTGTAATAAAAAAAGACAGATTTAACAAGTTTTTAAATTATCAACATTTTGTGCTTATAAGTCAATTGCATTTAAACAGTTACCCTGACCTCTAGTGGTCTGTGAAGGTATTACATGAAAATGAAGCTAAAGCTGAATGAGGAGCTGAGAGGTTGAAACTGATGTTTCATCACTCGAGTGATGGTTCAGAATGTTTTCAATTCTTAATCAGCAAACTATTAGTAATTTAGTATTCCTTAAATGCTTTTATCTTGTCCTTTAGTCTGAGAAAAACTGGGGTTTTTCCCCATAAATCGCTATGCAAATTATTATGCATAAAACTGGAAGTCAAAGACGTGACAATGATGAACACAACATTACTTGTATTCATCGTAATGAATACAACAAGTGTTGAATAGAAATCCCCACTAGTGTTTCCTTAAATATTCCTTGTAAAGACAAACACCTGCTCTGCCATTAATGGGTTACTGGTATAAATGTGATATAGATATTTGACCACTGTTCTTAGCAAATTGAGTTTGTTTAATTTGTCCATTTGTCTGTGACAAACTTTAATCTTAGGCGTATAACACAAATTCTGAGTTCGGTTTAGTTCAGGGCTTTCAAAAAGCTTAATCCATCCCAAAACTAGTTTTGATGTTTGTTTTGGATCGTGGTTGTTGGATCACCCAGTTGTGATTCAACCCAACATCCTCAGACGAAGGTCAAATGAGCAAACTGGTAGGAAAGGAGGCACCAAGTACGATTTCTCACATGTCCTGAATGCTGCAGAATCACCAAGAAGAAAGTTTTGGTTCCTCTGCTCTCAAACTGACGCCTTTATGCTCAACTAAACTTTGCATCCCTCCTGGGATAAGCAAAATACCTCAGAGAGAAAAGTTTTAAGTGTTTGGAGAAGTCGAGGTGAGGCCTTCAGACATGCTAACACTGTACTAACCACCAAGCGTGGTGGAAGAAAAATGCTTTAGGACCTTTTTGTTGCCTAGGGTACTTGTGCTTTGAATAATGAAGGAAGGACCCAGAGTTCAGCAGACGATTGAGCCTTTGACTCAAACAGCTGTTCCAACAGGAAAACTGATTCACAGATAAAAACTGGATTTGGAATTGTTAAAGATTTCTATTGGTCTTTTGAGAAAAGCCAGACGTCAACAATGCTGAAAATGTGTGGTTTACGCTCCAAGTCAGGCTCTGTACATGGAAACCAGTAGGGCTGCAGCGATACACTAATCTCACAATACAATACGATACACAATATTCTGCAAACGATACATTGTAACTTGATACATTTTTAAGAAATTTTGAAAGATTTTAGAGGGACAGAGTGATTTTGGTGACTTTTTGTGACTGTTCCATAGACTTGAATTAAATTAATCAAACCACTGCTGTAATAAATGTTGTTTTTGTTATACAATTGCTTTGTTTAAATATTAATTGTGTGGCTTTATGTATTTGGTTATGCAGAAAAGGAACCTTTTTTTTGTCCTATTCACTTATATTAGATTAAATTAAATAGTTAAATTACATCATTATTTAATTAATTGTAAATGGTTGATTCATTACATGTCATTTTTAATGTACATGTGCAACTGGGTAAAACATGTCAAGTGTGATAGCTGTCATTTAATTCATGTGGATTTGACATAAAACTCAAAGTAGGATTTAATATATCGATAATCGCGGATAAAAATTTTTTATACTTTCTGAGGAAAAAAAAAAAGAATTCATGTGGTGGAATCGATAAAATTACACAGCCCTAGAAACCAGGTCTAATGTGATATGCTAATTTTCCAAGTCGTTGAATTTCGAGGTTTCTTTACCTGTAAGCCATAATCATTCAAAATAACAAAAAATGTGAAAAGTTCCACTTTCTAACACAAATAGCAGGAGATATTACACACTTATGCGCCTTTCTGGTTTCGTTTTTAGATGCAAGTATATATGCAATCATTTCACAGCAAACTGGAAACCCGGCAGCTTCGGCTGTCATTCCAAGTTGCTGCTGTGGCTGTGGTCTGATCCTGCCATTTCATGTTTACGCTCATGTTATTGATGCGTCTGCTTACCTTTTTGAAGGCTGCTCTGAGCGTCTGAGCTGCTGACATGTTAATCCTTTCCAGCTAGAATAAGAAAACAAGAGGAAGGCATATCAGAACCAAACCAGAACTGGGAATGAGGACATAGAAGGTACTTAGCTCAACCCTTCATGCTTTCGTTTTACTTTAGTTCACATCCTCCTGTGGGCATCAAGCATGTGTGAAGCTGCAGTCCCCACAGACATACAACCTTTTATGTTCATGAGTTTAATGGCTTCCAAAAACACTTGCTAAGCATTTTTACTTCAGGCAACTTGCCAGTGCAGAAGAAACCACACATGCCCTGGTTTAGTTTTCTACAGCCTGTCGTTACTGAAGCATTTAAAAATCTTTTAGGATGTTTCTTAAGTAAACAAACACAAAACGCATATCACATATATCAATCCGGAATAGATTTTCAGGTCAAATTTTCTGTCTGCATCTCATTCAGTGTAAACTTAAGATTCCCAAATGCATCATTCACTGCCCATCTGATGGCTGTTTTGACAGCAGGTGAGAGAGGGAGCGAGGTGACACCAAAACAAAGAGTCTGACAATGACAAGACTTTCATATATGTAAAACAATAAGCAAAAAGAGTTCATTTTATTTATTTTGTGCACTGAAAATATATTTTAAAGTGCAAACCTTTCAATTTCATCCTATGGAGCGAAGTGAGGGATAAATCTATTGCAAACAAACTGGATGATAAAATCACCTGATTATTTTGTCAGTTGGCTGTTTTCAAAAATAGTCGATAGATCAACAAAAAACAAAATGAACAGCCAAACTGAACTCAATCATTTTAGAACCTGGATAAGAGCCACTAAACAGATGCAGGCTGTGTGTTATTTTTAGGTCACATCACCCAACCCTTCTGCAGATTAAACAATGCATTCAGAGAGGATCTGCTGTTGAGTGTGTGTTGTAATTAAGTTATTTGAGTCACTCAATAGATTACGTCCACCCACATGTGTCATCAAGTTCTTGAGAAGAGGTTGAAAATGCTGAAAATTTTGGGTTATATTAATTTTTTATTATCATTATGTTGTTGGAACAAATCCAGTTAACCTGGTCAAATGAATAACAGTGATTTATTTCATTTCTAGCTTAGATGGAAGAAAATATTTGACTGACAATATTCACAATGCAAGCATTTTTCTCTCAATAATGATTATGAGCCGCCCTCTCTTTGCCTCTCTAGAGGAGAAAACCCTTTTGTCATCGGCTGCTTTACCTCGTTGAAAACCGGATACATCACGGCGTACAGTGTCATGGATACCATGGAGTTTGTCTCCGCTTCATTCTTCATCTCCTCCATTGTCATCCTCCAGGGAGGAGTAGCTCTTGTCAAAACAGTAAAGAGAAAACTGCAGCTCAGACACACTCACACATACACGCACGCACTCACACTCACACACCCTGGAAACCACACAAGATCCAGAGGGATGAGAGCCTGGGAAGACAAAAAAACAAAAAACAAATGAGAAATGATGAAATTCAAATGTGCTAACCATCGCTGTTAAGAGGGAAGGGATGGACCTAATCCTGACATGGCGAGAGGACACTTATGATGATTGCTGTGATGTAGACGAAAAGGGTCAAATTTAATTCATCTGATAACTTATAACTCAGCATTCAAATATATTTATTCAATCACAGGTGGCTGCCGACAGCCAAACTGCAGCCACTTCCAGTCAGATGCTCTACCCGCTCGTTTTAATTCGCTCTCATCACGTTATTTCTGGAGCAAAATGCTTCACATGATAAATGGATAAATGCTTCAAATTTACCGTTTAAACTTAAGCACAATACTTTCAAAGAGAGTCAAATAACACAATGGCAAATATCTGTGGTTGTAAGGAGCCACAACCTTTGGGTAAGGTGATTTGTATATGAAATACTGAACGGTTAAACTTAATTGCTACAGCATTTCACATTCAAATAAGTGTCAAACAACATGATGTTCAAAAAAAAAAAAGATATAAATTACACAGTTACAGAGGACAAAGAATTGAGGAATCACAATCATGCAATGAGGCAACTTAGGAAATAACTATAAAGTGCTTTAGCGCTAATCTAAGTTTGTAACCACGGAAACAAAAATATAAAAATATGCTTGACTAAATCAAAAATAATGACCAAAAAAACTGATACATTCATAGTAAAAAAAAAAATTAAGAAAAAATTTAATTTGTTAAATGAACAAAATACAAACACTATTAAAACATCTACAACTTATCAACACACTTCAACTAAATAAGCTAAATAGACAAAATAAATGTAGGAGTTTGAAGTTTGCTTTTTAAAACAAACCCCTCTAAGATGCTCTCGGGAAGGTTTTTGTATAATAATAATAATAATAACAATAAAAAGACATCTCTGAATACAGAGAATATGAGGAAAACAATAATGGTGAAATATAGAGTAGTGTAACGTCACGTATCTGAACCCCAGTAAGACATGGGCCGGTTTCTGGTATGAAGATATGCTGAGGTTTCAAAGTTACCATTACAAAGATGAATCTTTTTCATGAAATAAAAATAAAAATACATCCAACCAAAGAAACAAAACAAAAAAAACCGTAATGCACTGTCCATCAGCTACATATTGGCTAAAAGAAAGGCATTGGGGTTGTTGTGGTACAAAAACTACACAGTCGTGTTATAGAAACTAACAGAGCACGCTCTCTGATTTAAATTCAGGTACCTCTGTTATATATTTATAAACGGTAAACGACAAGCACTATGTCTGCAAGCCAACAGTCCAACTAGTAAAACTCTTGTGGCGTGAATTATTTACCATCTCACAGAAAAAATAACTAATTATTTGTGCTTTTATTGTCAAACCGATTCTGAACTAAGTAACAATTCTTAACTTGAACATAGTGCGCACAATATATTTTTGTGCATGTAATTCAAATGGGTAAAATTAGGCATATTTGAACAAAACGTACAACCAGATGGAGCCAAATCACTCCCAAAGCAATCTTTTGATATGAATTATATGTGCATCAACAGGTGATGGATACATGTATGCAACACCTTCGACTTGGAGGTTTAAGGTGAATTGCAACACTTGCTTACAACTGGAGAATATCAGCTTGTTAAAACTCTAAAGGGTAAAATATTCTCTACAATCCACTGGAAATTTACAAATATATATATATTTTTTTGTTTGATCTTCACTCGATCTCACGTTACTTTCTTTATATACTATTCTTGGATATTTTTCATTTTCACCAATCCCATGCCAGTCGACATCTTTTGAAAGATCACATAACATATTTTTGTTTAAAATTTGTGTGCACACTTTGTCACCACGGGGTGTATATACTGCGAGAATATCTCACTGATGTGAATTAATTAAAGGATTAATCACAGTCACAAATTAATTCACATCGATTATTGTGTAATATTACAGACATAACCACCCTTGTGGCACAGCACATCAATTCTGCTCCCTCTCTTGTCAGTAAATACGGAGTCTGGCACATCGGAGCCTATCCAATCTTATGCCGAGCCAGTAATGAGGAAGAGAGAACTTTTATCCCTGCGGACGGGAGTGGCACACATCTAGGTTAACTCGCTGATGACCTCATTCTCAAACGTCCAAACAAAGGAAAATTACCATAAACACCATATGATAAAAACAGGAATTGGTTTTGACGGGCTGATTTCAACATATGCAAAACAGCAAACTGACAATACTGGAAGCTAATGCTTAAGATGGTAAAGAATACTAGTTTGGGAGCGTCTGTGCCCAACTCGCGACGTATATATCGAAAACATTGAAAATATACAGTAGATAAAGGATTCTGTTTATTTATTAACGCAAACTAAAGCGATGTCTTTACCACTGAGGGCTACACAGAAAGCTAACTAGACACAGAAGCAGACATTGGGTAAGGCTACTTGGCTAACAGGAAAGCTAACAAAGTGGGAGATGAAATGAAAACCGGGGTTTGACATTTTATTTTAGTTGACAAGCTGTTGTGAGCAATTCAAATCACGACGATAAGCCGTGTATCAAAACGAATTAAACTCTATTAACTCGTAATATTGACTTGAGGCCTGTAGCCGAGCAGATCGATGATAGCACCGAAACGTAGCTTGCGAGCTAGCTTAGGTAATTTGTATATTTGTATGTGCAGTCGGGCTAAAATACCTCAACGAACTATTGAGGGATTAATGCGTATGTTCGTGGACTCGTTTCAAACTGGTACTAGTATCTACCTTTTGGCTGACTTCTTAAATAGGTTGGTTCTCCCGTCGACTGCCTTTTAGCTCCTGTGTTTTCTTTACAACTTAAGGCGGAAGTTTTTTAGGACTGGCCCAAGCGACATCTTCCGGACCAATGCTACGTGTGAGCATGCGTCATCCAATCAGCTGGCTAAATTGACCGTGACGTAACTTAAATGGTTAACATTTTTGGCGTTGCCGCTTTCAGGCGTATTCATGTCTGTGCTTTCAGGTACTATAAAGATAAGGCAGCCTATTACTTTGTACTTTGCTTTTCCCCGCGGGGAATGTCAGTTTTTTTATAAGTCGACACCAAAAGCGCCTACGGCGGTTCAAAGAACAGATAAAGTTTTATCAATCAAAGAAAATATGCTTACCAGACTTCAAAAAATACGAAATACCTGAACCGAAGGTGTCCAAACTTGGCCCGAAAGCTGTTTTCGTGGATAGGTATAATTTTATGAAATCCTCAAAAATGGTTCAAATTTAGCCTGCTAGCAAATGGAGTTGATGTAAAGGGTAATACAACAATAAATCAAGCTGAATATATACCACATTTTTAGGATTTTTTTGGATAACACTGGAAACTTATGCAATATTTTTCTTGCATTACTGTGTATTAATCTAAAAACTCCTTAAAGCTCTGTAGTTTAATTGTTCGTTCCTGGATCCTATTGCTGCTGTCACCTATCCATGTGTTGAAATCTCCATGCCTTTCCCTGCAAATCCCTTCATTCAGATTTTTATTAAATCTTCTCATTACTGCCATTTGGCAGACAGTCACTGTGAAAATGTTCTACATTTGGGTCCTTAACAACCACAGAACATGACAAGCAATTTAGCAAGGTTGTTAGCAAGAGTCAATATTGTCTGAGACACATTCAAATTCTTAAATCTAGACTTAAAGCTATTTTAAATCAATCAAATCAGGATCAAATAGAGTATGCAGATCCACACCAAAATCAGGATCATAGAACACATTAGGAATAAAGAGTAGAAGAAGAAGAAAAAGAAACACAGTTGGTTGGCTTTATCCATGAGCTTTAGCTGTGTTGTCTTGTTTGTGAAAGCCTGGGTGCATCTCCTTTGATAAGATGTTAATTTGCACGTAGACTTCAGACAGACAGATATGAACACACCCTGACATAATCTGACCTAGATTGTCATAGAGTAAAAATCTCAGCATTGCAGAGATTTTTCATTTATATGGCAATAGATGTGGTTCTGTCTAAATCTGAGTAATACATTAAAACTGAATCATAAACTCATCTTTTACTGTCTATTTTGTCATCTATCATTTGTTATAAATTTCCTTGCCCATGCAAAACAGACAATACGTCACCAAGGTCAAAATTCAGCTACACAGCAAAAAATGCTGTGAAGGCCAACTTGGGCAAGGGTCTCATGCTGTTGCCAAAAGCTTCTTGTTTGTCTCCATCTATTTTGTGTTGAAGCTAAAAACGCAGAAAATGTTCTCTGTGTTACATTTTCTGTGTTACAACTTGAAATTTGGATCAAGTACCGACTGTATTATGAACCAGCTTCAGTGCAGCTATGATTTCTTGCAGTGGTTATATTGTTCACAGAGGCACAAACTCCTCTTTGACTTGCTAACAAACAATAGAAATCTGTTTGGAGTGCTCTTTTTTTTTCTCAGTTTTTTTTAGGACTTGTGGCACCCTTGAAGACAGTGACACCCAGGGCAAAGACTGATACAGACCTCACCTAAAAGCACAGCCGAGTTTGGCAAATTATATGTCTTCACAAATTTTAATAATGGGTGATATGGCTTTCTGACCAGGGCGGCATAGGGGGATGTCACAAAGCCGACAATAAAAACAGAAAAGCTATCTATTATTTCCCCCTGATTGTGTTTTCTATTTCCCAATTGTATAGTCAGTCAATTGAAATGGGAGTCCAAGTGTAGTGTGAACATTGTAAATAAACATACTGTTGCCACTATTAGGATTCATCTATTAATTTATTTTCAACAAAAATAGCAAAGGATCATCAGCTTTTTCTTTCTTAATTCCAGTATCTATTTATTAACCAATCAAATCTATAGTATATTTCACAGCAGTTCAAAGCGATTTACATCAGAAGAACATAAAAAACACAATAATTAACATTTACATGTTGTCTTTATATTTATATTTTTATTGTCTTTTTTCCCCCTCCCCAAACCATTTGATATCTGTCTGATTGTCTACGGGTGTTTGTTCTGGATCCTTCTCTTCCTCCTCCAACCTACATTCACGTGGGGTGACAGTCAACAGTGGGTCATGCGTTATACTTCCAGCGATCTGATTGGCTGAGGGTCAAAGACATGCTCGTGGAAAATTTGGACCACAAAAGTCATAAAATGCAGGCGCTAAGTGCTTTTGTGTGAACTCTTCCCATCTATTCTGCCAGAGGATGTAAGTGTTGTCACAGAGGTATGTAAGATAAAAAGATAAAATAAAAAAGAGAAGTATGCAAAAATATGCATGCACAAAATCATTGAGAATATAATTATTATAAATACAATAGCAACCAAGACTTTTTACCCCCCTGCCCCCCTTTTTTTTACTAATACAATTGCAAAGAGCAATAGCCTTATCCCATGTTTACTGCAGTCAGTGAAGTTACACAGGAATTTTCCACTCTTAAGATTATTTTTGCACTGTGGAGTGGAGTGGGAGGGGGTGGTGTTTTCCTCCTCTTCTAATCGCCTTTCCAACGACTTTCTTTAGTTCCGCATAATTATGATGAATAAATCAGAATGATTTGTGTCTCTACATTGTAATTATTGCATGACAGTATTATTGTCTTTGATAACCGTTTTTTTTTTTTTTTCCTGAGACCGGCCGACTGTCGGAGCGCATGCACCGGCTTCAAAACTAAAATGGAAGATGATCTATGGCTAACATGCACTATAAGGCAAGGGGATTGTGTTAATGCGTGTTAAATACATCTGAACATGATTTACACATACCCTGCGTTGTTTTCTACCTATGAAGTGAAGTGGATCACAGCACAGCAGCTGCACGTGAATTGCACGTGATATGGTGTTTTCTGTCGCTCATTGGCTGGCGGCGGTCTCTACTTGGCAGTGATTGGTCAGGAAGAGGCGTTCATTTTGTAAGATCTTTTAATACCGTTTTCTTATATATATAAAAAATATATGTTTCAATAGAAATTGTCAAAGAAAACCCTGAAACAGTGGAATGGTAAGTGCGAGTTCCACATCCTGTTTATGTTTTGCATACAGCCAGCACCGGGGTTAAAATTGGCACAATGATATATTTTTTTAATAAATGTAAACATAAATGCAATTATTTTTCATTTGCATGAGATTTGGTCATGTGAAGTAGCTTGCATTTGAAATTAAGTGTATGATACATCTAGCAAATAATTAAAAGACTAAAAATGTTTTTAAAGTGTATAACTATTTTTATGTCAAACATTTCTAAACTGAAATTAAAAAATGGGCATCATTGGTATCGTGCATTTTGTTTATAATCTGGGTCAAAGTAGGAAAAGCAGTTAAAGCACCCACTACAACTTTAAACTCATAATGACTGTCAAGATGCAACATTGAATTGGTTATTGTTAATGTGGACCAATTTTTTTAGCATTTGTGATTCAGTATTCATACATGCAAGCACTTCCAACTGCATGCAATTCTCCTGAATTAATACGTTTGCATTTGAAGGCACAAGGACAGCAACAAAATGCAAAAAAAAAAACACTATTAACGCTGTTATTTCAAGCTTCAATAAATGCTTTATTTGGTTATAAAGTGATCAAATACAGCAATGAATTACTAAACTGTGCATTGTGTGATTCTACAAACAGCCTCCATTAGATCCACGCCAGTGGAAGATTTTCTTCTCTATCAGAACCCTCTAGAATGGAATATTTCTGACTTGTGTCAGGTCCCTCCTCGAGGATGCTGAGCTTCAAAGCAGCGCTCCCATTGGCTGACAGTACCACGCGCTGGCCTTTTGTCTGCAGCCACGCGCCTTATATAAAGGGATGGGGTGTGCTGGTTGCGAAGAATCGGATGAGTGCGACGTACTAAGAAGAGGAGTCTGCTAGCAGAGCCAACCAACGGAAGCCACCCGTCACTACTTCGTCACAAGGACTAAGAGAGTATCCGACAACGACACTAGCGCTGAAAGCTTTTTCTTATCGCTTAAAGAAGAAAAATAGGTTAGTTAGAGAGTGTGTTTCTTACTTTGCGGAAGCCTGGAGCTAACAGGAAGTGTTTCATTACAAATTTTAATAACTATTTCGTTGCTTTTCAGAGTCTGTCGCCATGTCCGCGAGCATTCACGTTAACAGCCCCAATGTGAAGTACACAGACACTCACATCGAGGCGCATTACTCCTATCAAACCACCTCTGTGTGTCAGGAGGGAAACAGAGTAACGGTCAGTATAACAATAGCCATGAATATCGCCTCTACTATCACAGTAAATGTGCGGCTGCGCACAGAGTGCAATCTGTCCCAGTTTCCGTAGCTGACGTTGGTCTCTGTGGCATAAAGGTGACCCCCAGCAGCACCGAGATGACATTCCGCACCGAGCGGCGCGTTCCCCGGCTGGGCGTGATGCTGGTGGGCTGGGGAGGCAACAACGGAACCACGGTCACCGCCGCTGTCCTGGCCAATAAGCTGGGTCTCACCTGGAGGACCAAGAACGGAGAAAAGGTGAGCGGAGGGACCCAGTTTGAAGTGGAGAAAATATAGAAAAATTCCGTTTAGTCTTTAAAGTTGTTATATTTGAGAATAATAGTAATATTATTGTAAGAATATAATGATTGTAGGATCCAGTTAATTACACAAAATTATGTGTGTCTGTCAGTGAATGTTGGTGATGCTTAAAACTCGGGTTATTTTCTTAGAGAACCTCAGTTTGCTGACAATCCATTTTTACTTCTTATTTGCCTAAACAATTAAGATTCTTAACTAAATGATGAAATGGAGTCTAGATTCCTTAAAAGCACAGAAATAATCCCTTTAATGTAGTTGTGGACGTAAACTGTGAATCAGATGTCGACTTCAACATAATTAGTAATTCATAGTCTATCGCCATTTTTATTTATTTGCATGTGTTTCTTTGTGTCACCCCCTGTTGTGCCACCCTGAGCAGAAAGTCATATTTCCTAATGTAAATAGTCCCACTGATCTCAGTTCATTTGCCAAACTGTGGTGAAATCTTTTTCTGTGAAAACCATTGCTAAGCTAATTAATATATATGTTGTCTAATGCTATAATTAGTTTGTTATCCCACCACTACTTTTGGTACCACCACTGATCATCAACTTCCTGCTCCTGCTTAGTTGAGTGTTCACTCTCAACTATCAGAGTTCCTAGATATCTCCCATAAAAGGGCTGAGATATGCAACACTACCCCCGGTGGTCAAGTCTTGTGTTTTCCTTATAAAACCAAATGTCTTCCTTTATGTGATGTAACATAGTTTAATCTGACCTGTAACAGAATGAACTCACTTTCTTTTTTGCCCTTTCTCTCATCTCTATTCCTTTTAGAAAGCAAACTACTACGGCTCCCTGCTGCAGGCATCCACTGTTTGTCTGGGGTCAGGGCTGGAGGGAGAGGTCAACGTGCCGTTCCGTGACCTGCTGCCCATGGTGCACCCTAATGACATTGTTTTTGACGGTATGGAGAACCCCAGATATTCACCTCATGGGTTAACCTGTAACACCTCAATGCGATTATGTAGGAAAGTGAAGACAGGGAGACTTTTGTTAGCAAAACCTGACCTTAAAGCTGTGGCTTGAAAATCCAATGGAAAGCAAGTGAATGTGAACCAGTGCTGGCTCAAGTCATAAGCAAACAATCACACTGCTTAGGGCCTCCAGGCCAGCAGGGGGCCCCCAAGATCTCCGTACTTGTAAGACAGAAGATTTGTGTTTATGAGTCCTTTATTTTCACTCAACTTTGTAAACAAAGAGCTTAATTTAAAAGATTTCTTGAAGTTTCATTGTGGGGAATACTATTTTTAGTACAAATTTTGCATAGTACATGACAATCTAGATGAGTATCTTTGTGTTTTAATGGGAAACGATAAATTTAAAGTCTGCCAAGTGCTGGCTCTGATATGAACTAATGTTCATATCGGAACAGAGAGCATAGTGACGTTTCTCTAGCTAATCTGTGTCGTAAAAGTAAAATTCCTTTAATTTGTGATGGATCCATGTCTTCAGGTTGGGACATCTCCTCACTGGATCTGGGCAGAGCAATGGAGCGAGCGCAGGTGCTGGACTGGTCCCTGCAGGAGCAGCTGCGACCGTACATGAGCAGCCTCAAACCAAGGCCTTCCATCTATATACCCGAATTTATTGCAGCGAACCAGGAGAGTCGGGCTGACAACGTCCTCACTGGCACCATGGCGGAGCAGGTAACGGATGCTGCCACTCCCCTTTTTTTTTATTTTTGATCAATTTTAGCTGTTATTGTACCATTTTATTAAAAGAAAATATGTAAATGATTTTCCAGATGGAGCAGATCAGAGCTGACATTAGAGACTTCCGTCGGTCCAGCGGCGTGGACAAAGTCATAGTTCTGTGGACAGCCAACACGGAGCGCTTCTGCGATATCGTCCCAGGGGTCAGTGACTCAGCCAAGAACCTGCTGGCTGGAATCCAGGTGAGAAAGAGCTCTATACGAGGTTGCATTGAGCAGGTTTGGTTTGAAGTCTTCAGTTCTCTCATCTGCACACTTTTCCTCCTCCTCAGGCTGGAGCAGCAGAGATTTCTCCCTCCACTCTGTTTGCCGTAGCCAGCATTCTGGAGGACTGCGCCTACATCAACGGCTCTCCGCAGAACACCTTCGTCCCCGGGGCCATAGAGCTGGCCATGCAGAGAGGCGTGTTCATCGGCGGCGACGACTTTAAGTCCGGCCAGACCAAAATCAAGTCAGTTCTGGTGGACTTCCTGGTCAGCGCAGGCATCAAGGTAAGATAGTACACTTTTTTTTTTTTCTTTAGACGGAAAGTAATCCAGGATTCAGCAGCTTTGCTTCGCCTTGACAGCCGACGTCCATCGTCAGCTACAATCACCTCGGCAACAACGACGGGAAGAACCTGTCCGCCCCTCAGCAGTTCCGCTCCAAGGAGATCTCCAAGAGCAACGTGGTGGATGACATGGTCCAGTCCAATCCTGTGCTGTATCAGCCTGGGGAGAAACCTGACCACTGTGTGAGTGAAATATAAAAAGCACAAACGCAC